>NW_027601642.1:70000-95423 GCF_053455715.1 Rhinoraja longicauda
TTATAATAAATTTACAAGAATAAATTGAACTAATATTTGATACCCTCTCCCACTCCATTATATAATAAATTCAACACTAAATTAAACTAATATTTTTTAACTGTGCTCTCTCCCTCCCCTTCCATTCCCCTCACTCTTTTGCCCCCTCATTCTCTCCCCCTCCATTTTGTAAGAATACATTTACAATAAAAAATTAAACTAAACTAATATTGGATACCATCTCACCCTCTCCCCCCTCTCCCCTTTTCTCTCTCATCCTCTCCCCTCTCTCCCCTCTCTCCCTCCCCGTCTCTCTCCCCTCCAACCTCTTGCCCCTCACTCCCCCCTTTCTCTCCCCTCTCTCTGCCCTCCCTCTATCTCTCACCTCTCTGCCCTCTTCCCCTCTCTCTCACCCCAGTCTCCCCACTCCACTGTCTCTCTCTCCCCTCTCTCCCCTTCTCTCACTCCCCTGTCTCTTACCCTCCCCCTCTCTGCCCTCTGCCCTCTCTCCCTCTCTCTGCCCTCTCTCCCTCTTCCCTCTCTCCCATCTCTCTCACTCCCCTTTCTCCCTCTCCCACTCCCTCTCCCCCTCTCTCTCTGCCATCTCTCTCTGCCATCTCTCCCTCTCTCCCTCCACCCTCTTTCTCTCCCCCACCACTTTATATAATCACTTACAATAATAAATTAAACTAATATTTGATCCCCCCTCTCCCCCTCTCTGTCATGCTCTCTGTCCACTTTCTCCGATCTCACTCCCCCACTCACCCCTCTGTCTCTCCGTCTCTATCTGTCTCTCTCGCCTCCACTCTATCTCGCTCTTACCTTCTCTCCCCTATCTCTCTCTTTCTGGCCACTGTCTGAAACCTATCTCTCTCTTTCACTCTCCCTCTCTCTCCCGCCCCCCTATTTTTCTCCCTTTTTCTCTTTCTCCCTTCCATTTTGCAAGAATACATTTACCAAAAGAATTACACGAAACTAATATTTGATACCACCTCACCCCTCTCTCCCTCCCCCTCTCCACCCTCTTCCCTTCTCTCTCTCTTCCTTTCCCCTCTCTCCCCGACCAGTCTCCCGCCCTCTACTCTTTCTCTCCCTCTTTCTTTCTGCCCTCAATTCCCTCTCTCTCACTGACCTCTCTCCCTCTCCCTCTCTTCGTCCCCTCTCTCTCCCTCTCTCTGTCTCTGCCCTCTCTCCCTCTCCTCTCTCTCTCCTATCTCTCTATCTCCCAGTCTATTGCCCCCACTCTCTCTCCCAACTCTATCCCCCTTCTCTCTCCTTCATCTTTCTCTCTCCCCATTCTCTCCCCCCCTTCACTATCATCCCCATCCTCTCGCTCTCCCTCTCTCTCCCCTTTCTCCATCTCTGTCTCTGTCCTCACCCCTTCTCTCTCCCTCCTTATCCCCTGTCTCCCCTCCTCTCTCTCTCGCACCTCTTTCTACCCCGAATCTCTCCCCCTCCACTCTCTCCCCCGTCTCTCGCCCCTCTACTCCCTCTCTCATTCTCATCTCACTCCCCTTCTCTGCCCTCTCTCTCTCTCCCCTCTTTCTTTCCCCACTCTCCCCCTCACTTTATGATACACTTACAATAATAAATTAAACTAATATTTGATCCGCCCTCTCCCCCTCTCTTTCCCATACTCACTCTCCACTTTCTCTCTCCCCTTTCTCTCTCCCATCTCTCTCTCTCCCTCACACCCCTCTCTTCCTCCCTCTATCTCTCTCTCTCCCCTCTGTCTTCCCCTCTCCCTCCCCTCTCCCCCCCACCCTCGTTCTGTTCCAAAACACCACCACCAATCCATTGTAGATGTTGACCATCATGTGGACTCTGGACAAAGGAGGGGATGTTTCGTAGATACGGGGAGGATACGGCCTTTTTGTTCTCTCCCCGTACTCCCACCCCTCCCTCTCCCTCTCCCCCCTCCAATTTATTATAATTATTTTACAAGAATAAAGCAAACTAATATTTGATATCTCTCTCCCACTCCAACATGTAACAAACAAGTTGGGCCCAAACCTCTCCTGCATTGGTGCAGCACCCTCTCCTTCCCCTTCCTCTCACATCACACCCACCCCTCTCCCCTCCCCTTCCCTCTCCCTCTACCCCCCTCACCTCCCCCTCTCACCCCCCTCCTCCCCTCCCTCAATCCCTCCACTCTCCATCCCTAGTAGATAGATTTAAACTATAAAATGAGAATTAATTAAAAAATATAACACCAATTTCAATGAAACTTCTTCCATTTGCACCAAAGGGATAACAGTGAGCAAGGTGGGCCTAACATTGTCGCGCAATCCTGTACAGTTTTGGATGTAGTTCAGGAACAAACAAACAAACAAACGAGAGTTTTAGTATCAACAATAAATTAAACTAATATTTGTTATCCACTCTGCCTCCCTCCCCTTCCTTCACCCTCACTCTCCCCACTTTCTCTCCCCCTCCTCTTTTAGGAATACATTTACAATAATAAATTAAACTAAACTAATATTTTATACAACCTCCCCCCACTCTCTCCCGCTCCCCTCTCTCTCTCGCCCTCTCTACTTTCTCTTTCCCTCTCACTACCCTCTCCCTCTCTGTATCTCTCTCCCCTTTGAACAGAATAGAACAGAATAGCTTAATTGTCATTCGTTTTACCGAACGAGATTAAATTGCCAGCAGTCACAGAGCAAAAAAACAAAAAACACAAGACACGCAACCCCAACACAAACATCCATCACAGTGACCCCAAACACCCCCTCACTGTGATGGAAGGCAAAACAACTTCCTCTCTCTTCCCCCATGCCCCTACCACGGACAGACAGCTCGATCCCTACCGAGGCGACCGACCCGCACAGCCCCCGCAAGGAGATGGAAGGTCCCGCGGCCGAGCCGTACCGGGCGATGGAAGGTCCCGCGGCCGAGCCGCACCGGGCGATGGAAGGTCCCGCGGCCGAGCCGCACCGGGCGATGGAAGGCCCCGCGGCCGAGCCGTACCGGGCGATGGAAGGCCCCGCGGCCGAGCCGCACCGGGCGATGGAAGGCCCCGCGGCCGAGCCGTACCGGGCGATGGAAGGCCCCGCGGCCGAGCCGCACCGGGCGATGGAAGGCCCCGCGGCCGAACCGCACCGGGCGCTGTTAAGTCCCGCGGCCGAGCCGCACCGGGCGATGGAAGGCCCCGCGGCCGAGCCGTACCGGGCGATGTAAGGCCCCGCGGCCGAGCCGAGCCCCGAGGAAGAGACCTAAAAAAAATAATAATAAAATAAAAAAGCCTTTGATTACGTTGGCTGATTTCTTTTCGATCCAACGTGATGTGTAGATGGAGTCCATGGTGGAACGTCTGGTCTGTGTGATGGATTGGCCTCCATTTATAACTCCCTGCAATTTCTCGCGGTCCAGACAGACATGTCCCCGATCATATAAGATTATTAAGGAATTGGACAAGCTGGAGGCAGGAAACATGTTCCCAATGTTGGGGGAGTCCAGAACCAGGGGCTGCAGTTTAAAAATAAGAGGTAAGCCATTTGGAATGGAGATGAGGAAAACGTTTTTCACTCAGAGAGTTGTAAATCTGTGGAATTCTCTCCCTCAGAAGGCAGTGGAGGCCAATTCTCTGGACGCTTTCAAGAGAGAGCTAGATAGAGCTCCTAAGGATAGCGGAGTCGGGAGTATGGGGAGAAGGCAGGAACGGGGTACTGATTGAGAATGATCAGCCATGATCACATTGAATGGCGGTGCTGGCTCGAAGGGCTAAATGGCCTACTCCTGCACCTATTGTCTATTGTCTATTTTCTATACACCAGTAATGCACATGCACGGTCATTAATACGGTTCGCGATACGGTATCAGGTGTTTCACTGTGATCTTCCTCCTCACCATGTCTTCGCATTTGTCCAACAGTTCATTTGTGGTTAACTCCCACTCAGTACCTTCTTTTGTATATCAATACAGTTTGTATTACATGGAAAATCTTAGTAGTCATCTTAGTTCGAATATTCAGCTCTGATCATAGTTGTTACTTATGTCAGATCATTAGGTTAGGTGAGGTTAGACCACGTCTATTATCATCACATGTTCCGAGGTGCAATGAAAGGCGTGGGTTTGCACGCTTTCCGCTCAGTTTAGATACACCATCAACTACAATCAGTTAAAGTCCGTAGATGGAGCGAGGAAGATACAGAATGCAGAAAATGGTTCATTGCATAGAATGTCATGCTGAATATGGTCACATTGCCTAATTCTGTTCTCCATAGAACTGGACAAGTGCAATTGGAGAACTCGCGTTCTGTGAAAACAGAAAGCAAAAATATTACTTGCTGTGCCGTGGTGCACAGCTCGAACGACGGATGAAGCAATGCTTCTACGACCGACGGAAGATCCTGCTGGTTTGGTGTTGTTGTGGCTACTGCAGGTGACAGGCGCTTTAGGTTTTAGCTTCAGTTTTAGATTTAATATTGTTACATGTTCCGAGGTGCAGCAAACAACTTTGTTCTGCATGCTATCCAAAGAGATTACATTCCTCATATATTGATGCTGTCGATTCAAGCTGGTCGACAAAGGGCACTTGTGTGTGTGGATCCACTCAAAGCGTGGTAACTGTATGGATTCGCACAGCGGGTGGAAGACATATAGAATGAGGTGCAAAAGGAGGTCGTTGAAATACAAACTGTAGATGGGCTATTGCATGCCTATTTAACATCATTTAAAATACATTTGGACAAGCACATCTAGGAAGAGTTGAGAGTGATCCACGGCAACGGCGGTAGTTGGGACTTTGTAGATGGGGTACATTGATCGGCGTTGGCAGGCTGGGTGGAAGGACCTGTCCCGGCGGTGTATGACACATGACAATAGATAGAGAAAAGTGGAAGTTACAGAGTGCAGAATCCATGTATCAGCACTGCAGCGCATGGTTGTACATCTGTACCTCAGACGAAGTTCAATGTCCATGATGGGGTAGAGGGAATTGAATTAGTATCCTAGCCTATGGAAGGACCGCCCAATAACGGAGGAAATGAACCTATTCCTAAGTCTGGTGATGCGCGCTTTCAAGCTTCTCTACCATTTGGAGTTGGGTAAAGAAGAACTGAGCGGGGTTGGCAAAGTCTTTGATTATGTTGGGTGTTTGGGTAATGTTATGCAGCGTGGAATGTAGATGGATAATATGATTGGTCTGGGGTCTCTAATAGACTGGGCTATATTTACAATCCTCTGCAATTTCTCGCGGTCCTGGCAGAGTTATTCCCTGACCAAGCTGCCATTAAATGTAACAATATGCTTGTAGAAACATTGAAAATAGTTGCAAGAGGAGGACATTTGGCCCTTCGATCCAGCAGCGCCGTTCATTGTGATCATGGCTCATCATCCACAATCAGTAACCTGTGCCTGCCTTCTCCCCATATCCCTTGATACCACTAGCCCCTAGAGCTCTATCTAACTCTCTTTCAAATTCAACAAAGTGAATTGACCGCCACTGCCTTCTGTGGCAGAGAAATCCACAAATTCACAACTATCTGGGTGAATAACCTCAGTTTTAAATGGCCTCCCCTTTATTCTGTTGCCGTATTTTGACAAGGGTAACAGGGGACATAACAATTGTCTTTTTGTTTTCGTTTGTGTGCCTTCTAGGGTGTCGCTTCAATGTGATTGCTCCACGTCAGAGTGGCAAGATTTAAAAGAAACTGAAGGAAGGAATTTACACTCCAACGGTGGTGGGTACATGGGACAAGCAGTCGAAGGAGTTAGTGGTGAAGTGTTCTACAGCCAGAGCATTTGGAAATACAGATGCCAATGAGACAGTAGCAAGAAATAATTAGGTAGCTGTTGTGCAATAAATGTTGAACAGGAACTGATTCTGCAACAATGTCCAGGTGGGCCGACGAGCAGCACCGATGTTGCTTTTGGTTTGAAAATTGATACCACACTGCATGTTGCTCGTCAATATCGTTTTGATGAAATCATTAACTTCTGACATAACATATATTCCTTCTCTCCGCGGATGTGTCCTGTCATCTGAGTATATCCCGACCTCCTCTTGTATTTCAGATGCCGGAGAATTACTACGGCCCGCAACCCAATATCAGCGTGTATTTTGTTTTCTTACTCCCATCCCCACACTTCACCTTCTCTTCGCCACTGCCCAACAATCCATTTCTGGTTAACGGCCATTCATCACCTTCTCTTTTATATCAACACCGCCTGTGTCTCGTGTACAATCTTAGTCAGCATCGCAGTACGAACATTCCCGCGCTGATCAGAGTCGTTATTTATCTCAGGTCATTTGGTCAGGTTAGGTCTATTATTATCACACGTACCGATGTGCAGTGGAAAGCCTTGTTTTTGCATGCTATTCACTCAGTTCAAATATTCCAAACACAAAAAACAATCAGTGTAACGAAAAGTGCAATAGATCGGGTTAAGGGGAAGCTACAGAATGAAGAAAATAGTTCTTGATACAGAATATCTTTATGAATGTAGTTTTCATATTTCCACCAAACCCCGATTTGTCCGCGTATTTGTAATAATTAACAATCTTTTCTCAAGCCACCTTGCATAATTCCGGTCCACCGTTCCTCTGGGAGCCGCATCTTTGCATTTGGAGCATTAGAGTTCTATAGAAACATAAATCCTTCATTGGACCCGATGTAGAACCCGATTTGTGCCGATGTGCATAGGTAAAAGTATTAATGATACAATGCTTCTATTAACTATGAGGCTCATTGGTTTGTAAAGGTGTAACCAAATAAGTTGAAAGGTGGATTGAGATTTAGGCTTCAGGTTCAGGTTCATTATTGCCACGTTTATCGAGCCGCACGAATAACGTTGTGCTATATGCGATCCAAACAGATTAAATACGATATACAAATATTATCAGTTCAAAATCAAGAACAATAAATGAAGCAAAAGGAAGATACAGAATGCAGAACATAGTTCGCAGTGGTGTAGCGCATCTGTTCCATAGACAAATATCCGCCATGGAGTAGGGATGGCAGACCGTATGAACTATCGTGAAGGTGACAGGGTAGACCATCTGATCAACTGTTGGTCCTTTGAAGGGCACTTTTTTTTCGACGGACAAATCATGACTTCAATCTCTGCACCGAGTTGAAGATCCGTATCGCGCTCTTTAAATGAGATAACGTCAAAGCATAATAATCTACGGAGCATGTGCTGGGACTTATTAATTGGAAATCGTAGACAAGGATAGTTGCTGGGCTGTTTCTCTGCCGTGTGACACGTGGCTCTCGGTCCAGTCTATGTACCTTTTTCCCATTTGTGGTATCACCGTTGTTAGTTAAAGCAGGGCTTCGCTCATAATTATCTTTATGGCCTGAGCTCTAGGTGGAGTTAAGTTCTATATTCCTTGGATGGCAGGAGGCTGGGAGAGGGGGGGAGTGGTAATGTTACAAAGGTGTATAAATCGTGAGGGGAATAAATAGAATGGATGCACTGTCATTTACCCAGAATGGAGAAGCAAATAACAGAGATCAGAGGGTTAAGAGAGGCTAGATTTACAAGGAACTGGAAGGAAAGACCTTAACACTCAGATGGTGATGGGTATAAAGAACGAGCTAACAGTAACGGTAGTTGAGACATGTTGAAGATAGTGCATTTATACATCCACAACATTTGGAATATAGCTACCAAATCGACTTTAGCAATAAGTAAGCATGATCGGCTATTTCTATTTCTATTGTTCGGCTTGAACTGATTTTGTAGCAATGTTCAGGTGCGATGGCGATGTAATTTTCACTCTAACTCAGGTGCGCTTGAGTTGTGCGAAGTATGCATTTGTTTCGGACTATCAGTTGTTTTATTGGGTCACTCATTTCGGACATTCGATACGTTTTCCTCACTCCACGGGTGTCATCTGAGTCTTCTACGTTTATCTTGCTTCACACTTGTATTTCAGAATCCCGGCAATTACTACGCTCCAGGTGATCTGGGAATAAGTGTAGGGATAGGGCGATGGCATCGTCCGTGGATCTGTTGTGGCGGTAGGCGAACTGCAGTGGGTCAAGGACGCTGGCTAGACTGGATATAATGCGTTCCATTACAAGCCTCCCAAAACATTTCATGATGGTGGATGTCAAGGCCACTGTTCGGTGGTCGTTTAAACTTGAGGTTTTGCCTTTCCTCGACACTGGAATGATGGTGGTCTTCAAGAGGCAGTTGGGTACCTGAGAACGGAGTAGGGAAAGAACAAAGATGTCCACGAATATAGCTGCCAGCGTTCCCGCTCAGCTACTAAGGACACGGCCAGGAACTCCGTCTAGGCCTGTTGCTTTTCGTGGATTTACCCACAGCAAGGCCGCTCTAACCTCTGCAACTGTCACCCTGGGGAGAGGCACACTGGAGTCTGAAGAGCCAGAAGTCACCATACAAAAGTATTCAGTTCATCAGGTTGGTTTGCACTATCACCAATGATATTGGCTGAACATTCTCTTTTTTTTTTTTTAAATTTAAATTTTTATTATTTATTTTTTATTTTTTACAGAAGTTTTTGGAAAACAACCCCCCCACCCTTCCCCCCACCCCCCTTATAGTAACCCCAAATAAGAAAAAGAAAGAAAAGAAAAAAAGATTAAAGACTGCCTGGTTGTTGGTGGTCCTGCACACGCCCCATGGAATTCCAAACAGAATAAACTGTATATGTATATGTTTATACATCTCTCCCAAAAGAACCATTGTAAATATGAACAATTCTTCTATATATATAGGCCCCTCTTTTGTAGATAAGGACGCCAGATATTTAAAAAAGTATCATATTTGTTCCTTAAATTATAAGTAATTTTTTCAAGTGGGATACAGTTAGAAATTTCATTATTCCAAAGGTCCATACTTAAATAGGAATCAGATTTCCAAGTAACTGCGATAGTTTTTTTGGCTACTGCTAATGCAATTTTTATAAATTCTTTCTGATATTTATTCATTTTAAGTTGTGGTCTTATTCCTTCAACATCACCCAATAACAAAAATCTTGGGTTGTATGGAAGTTGTATTCCGATAATCTGTTCTAAAAAGCTTCTTAAGTTTGTCCAAAACGGTTGTATTTTTGAACAGGACCAAGTAGAATGAAACAAAGTACCAATTTCTTGATTGCACCGAAAACATTGGTCAGATAAACTTGAGTTTATTCTCTTTAATTTTTGTGGTGTGATATATAATTGATGCAGAAAGTTATATTGTACTAGTCTAAACCGAACATTTATTGTATTTTTCATACTGTCAAGGCATAGTTTTGACCAATTTGTTCCATCAATATTAATATTCAAATCCGTTTCCCATTTTCGCCTTGATATATGAATTCCTTGTTTAGGAGCCTTTTTTGAATTAGATTATATATAATAGAAGTAAAAAAAATGATTTGTCCTTTTTGAATTAGGTTTTCAATTTCCTTAGATTTCGGCAATAACATTGTTTGACCCAATTTATCTTTTAAATAAGCTCTTAATTGAAAGTAACAGAAAAGGGAATTATTTGATATATGATATTTATTTTTCAATTGTTCAAATGACATCAATATACCTTTTTCAAAGCAATCACCTATATATCTAATCCCTTTTTGATGCCACCTATATGGAAGCTGGTTATCCATTGTAAAAGGTATCAATCTATTCTGAATCAAAGTTGTCTTTCCTAATTAAGATTTTTTTGTTTCATCCTCAAAATTTACCTTATTCCATAATCCGATCAAGTGTTTTAATAATGGAGATTCTTTCAGTCCCCGTATCAATTTAGGTTCCCATTTATATATAAAGTCTTCTGGTATATTTTCTCCTATTTTATCTCGTTCTATTCTTATCCATGCCGGGTTTTTTTCTTCAAAAAGAGATGCAATAAACCTCAGTTGGTTTGCTTTATAATAATTCTTAAAGTTCGGATGTTGTAATCCTCCTGAATCAAACTTCCATGTCAATTTTTCCAACGATATTCTTGACATTTTACCTTTCCAAAGAAATTTCCGCACATATTTATTTAACTCTTGAAAAAACTTCTGTGGTACTTGTATTGGTAATGTTTGGAATAAATATTGTAATTTCGGAAATATATTCATTTTAACGGCATTAACTCTTCCTATTAATGTTATTGGTAATGTCATCCATTTATCAAGGTCCTCTTTTATTTTTCTTAGTAATAATAAATAATTTAATTTATATAAATTCTTCATATCATTATCAATTCTTATACCTAAATACTTTATACCAATTAATGGCCATCTAAATTGGGTTAGTAATCGACATTGAGTGTAATCTCCTTTAGTAAGGGGTAAAATTTCACTTTTATCCCAATTTATTTTATAACCTGATATTCTTCCATATTCTTCTAATCTAAAAGATAGTTTGCGCAACGAATCTAATGGTTTTGTTAAGTGTATCAAAACCTCATCTGCAAATAAATTAATCTTAAATTCTTCCTGATTGACTTTAAAACCCTTAATATCTGGGTCAGTTCTAATTAGTTCAGCTAACGGTTCTATCGCCAGGACAAATAAAGCAGGTGATAATGGGCATCCTTGTCTAGTTGACCTTTTTAATTGAAACGGTGTTGAAATTTGGCCATTTGTCACTACCTTAGCTTTGGGAATCACATTGAGTTTTAATCCAGTTTATAAAAGTTGTTCCTAACCCATATTTTTCCAATACTTTATATAAAAAATCCCACTCTAACCTATCAAATGCTTTTTCTGCATCCAGAGCTACTGCTACACTTATTTCATTCCTCTTTTGTGCCAAATGTATTATACTAAGTAACCTAGTTACATTATCTGCAGAATGTCTATTTTTAATAAATCCAGTTTGATCCATATGTACTAATTTTGGTAAATACTTAGACAATCTATTAGATAAAATTTTTGCTACTATTTTATAATCTGTATTCAGCAAAGATATAGGTCTATATGATTTATTCACAAAATGCTGGAGTAACTCAGCAGGTCAGGCAGCATCTCGGGAGAGAAGGAATGGGTGACGTTTCGGGTCGAGACCCTTCTTCAGACTGATGTCGGGGGTGGGACAAAGGAAGGATATAGGTGGAGACAGGAAGATAGAGGGAGATCTGGGAAGGAGGAGGGGAAGGGAGGGACAGAGGAGCTATCTGAAGTTGGAGAAGTCGACGTTCATACCACCGGGCCGCAAACTGCCCAGGCGAAATATGAGGTGCTGCTCCTCCAATTTCCGGCGGGCCTCACTATGGCACTGGAGGAGGCCCATGACAGAGAGGTCAGACTGGGAATGGGAGGGGGAGTTGAAGTGCTGGGCCACCGGGAGATCAGTGGCGTTAATGCGGACCGAGCGCAGGTGTTCAGCGAAGCGATCGCCGAGCCTGCGCTTGGTTTCGCCGATATAGATGAGTTGACATCTAGAGCAGCGGATGCAATAGATGAGGTTGGAGGAGGTGCAGGTGAACCTCTGTCTCACCTGGAAAGAATGTTTGGGTCCTTTGATGGAGTTGAGGGGGGAGGTAAAGGGACAGGTGTTGCATCTCGTGCGGTTGCAAGGGAAAGTGCCCGGGGTTAGGGTGGTTTGGGTAGGAAGGGACGAGTGGACCAGGGAGTTGCGGAGGGAACGGTCTCTGCGGAATGCAGAGAGGGGAGGGGATGGGAAGATATGGCCAGTGGTGGGGTCCTGTTGTAGGTGACGGAAATGTTGGTGGATGATATGTTGGATCCGCTGGCTGGTGGGGTGGAAGGTGAGAACGAGGGGGATCCTGTCCTTGTTGCGAGTGGGGGGATGGGGAGCAAGAGCGGAGCTGCGGGATGTAGAAGAGACCCTAGTGAGAGCCTCATCTATAATGGAGGAGGGGAAGCCCCGTTTTCTGAAAAACGAGGACATCTCGGAAGCCCTAGTCTGAAACACCTCATCCCGGGCACAGATGCGGCGTAGGCGGAGGAATTGGGAGTAGGGGATAGACTTTTTGCAGGGGACCGGGTGGGAAGAAGTGTAGTCCAGATAGCTGTGCGAGTCGGTGGGCTTGTAATAAATGTCCGTCATTATGATGTTGGTTTAAAATGATCCCTATCTTTTTTTGGTATTACTGTTAAAATCGCTGTCGTAAAAGACTCTGGGAGGTTATGTGTTCTTTCCGCCTGCTGTATTACCTCCAGAAAAGGAGGAATTAATAATTATTTAAATTTTTTATAAAATTCTGGCGGGAACCCATCTTCTCCTGGGGATTTATTACTCTGTAGTGATATTAACACTTCTTTGACCTCTTTTAATGAAAAAGGCATATCTAATCCCATCTGTTCTTCTAAATTTAATTTAGGAAGGTTTATTTGTGCTAAAAAAATCTATCTCATTAGTATCTTTTTGTGATTCTGCCGTATAATTCAGAATTTAAAAAAAAAAAGGTTTCATTAATTTCTAAAGGTTTATAAGTAATTTTATTTGTATTTATTCTAATAGCGTTAATCGTTCTCGAAGACTGTTCGGCTTTCAACTGCCAAGCAAGGACCTTATGTGATCTCTCTCTTAACTCATAGTACTCTGTTTAGTTCTCATAATTGCTTTTTCTGTTCGGTATGTCTGTAATGTATTATATTGTAACTTCTTATTGTAACTTATTATATTGTAACTTCTTATTGATAAGTTGTCTTCGTTTCTCTTCCGTTACATACCTTTGAGATTCTTTTTCTAATTTTGTAATTTCTTTCTCCAATTGCTCTACTTCGGCCATATATTCTGTGGTGTATTATGATAAGAATTGACGAGTGAGACAGGTTAGCATACAACATATGGCTGCTTTACTTCAACACCACCAGAGAGTGTTATCAGGTATCCCACAATGCTTTATACCCGGAACTACGGCAAGGCTCAGCTGCCAAAACACAAATACTCAAAATGGTAAATACACCACATTACCCCCTTTTTAAAATGAAGGTAATCTTAAATAACTGAAATTAGCAAGTGCCTTATTACTAACAATAACCATTCCCAAAATTACTACTATGCAAAGTTACTTGTTATCACTAGAGACCCTCTTGTAGTTTTAACAAGTCTCAGTCCATCTGTGTGTTCATATTAATGAAAACAACTTAAACAACTAAACAGTCCTTCATGCCGAACATTTCCCCTTTTAAAAAAAAAAAGAAAAAAAAAAGAAGCTTAAGGGACATAGCGGTCTGGAGGCTTCCTGACCCTTGATGATCGGCGTGGACTCAGCGGCGCAGCAGCTGCAGCTGTACGGTCCACAGTCCCTGGCTCGCTGCATGATGACATGTCCTCCGGCTGTGCGGGTTGGCTCGGTGCAGAAGTGTCAGTGGTTGAGTTTTCAGTGTCCTGATCCAGTCCATCTCCCATGACTCTGAATCTCAGCTGATCTCCATGTCTCCTGTAGGTGATGTCGGTGTCTCCTCCTTGTACTTTGTAAGACACCGGTCCTGTTTGATCCACTATGACTCCAGGAATCCATTTGCGTCCTCCCCCAGCCGTATTGTATAAATACACTGGGTCATCCACTGAGAAACACCTGTCTGCTGCACGGAGGTCATGGTGAAACTTCTGCTTGTACTGTTTTTTACGAACAGCGGCTGCTGTGTCCGGACGGATGAAATCCAGACGGGTGCGCACGTGTCTGTTCAGAAACAGGTCAGCAGGTGACTGACCAGTAGTGCAGTTTGGTGTGGTGCGATACTGCATCAAAAAGATGGAGACCCTGTCCTCCACATCCATTGCGGTGTGTGTCAGCTTTTTCATTCCACCCTTGAATGACTGAACGTACCGTTCTGCCAGGCCATTCGAGGCAGGGTGACCAGGAGCACTTGTAGAATGAAGGATTCCATTCTGCTGCATGAAGTTTTTAAACTCCTCTGACGTGAACTGCGTTCCATTATCCGTGACAATGTGCTCCGGCAATCCATAAGCTGCGAACAGTCTTCTCAGTCGTGTGATAGTGGCTTGTGATGTGATGCTAGACATTTTAAACACCTCCAACCACTTGGAGTAAGCATCCACCACCAACATGAAAGTGTGTCCCAAAAATGGACCAGCAAGGTCTATGTGTAGTCTTTTCCAGCTCTGGCCAGGAAATTCCCATGGATGCAAAGGCACCTGACGAGGCATCCTTTGCTCCAATTGACATGACTCACATGCTCTGCAAACTTGCTCCACCTCTGCATCAACTTTAGGCCACCATACGTACTTGCGTGTTAGTGCTTTCATTTTCACAATTCCTGGATGGCCAGAATGCAGCTCCTTTAAAACAGTTTTTCTCAACTTTTCAGGAATCACCACTCTGGTGCCCCACAGGACACATCCTCGCTCTATTGAAAGTTCACATCTACGCGTGTGGAAAGCTTTCAGAGTCTCATCCACTTCAGCAGGCCAGCCATCCATGACAAATTTCAGCACCTTTGACAACACGTTGTCTGTGTGTGTTGCACGTGCCACTTGGTCTGCGTTCAGTGGAGCCTGCTCAAGATGTTCAGTTAACAGTGTGTATACGCTGTCAGTGATGGCTGTGGTCCCTGCGTCGTTTGTGTCAGGCAGCGGAACTCTTGAGAGGCCATCTGCATTACCATGTTTCCCTGAGGCACAGTACTCAATGTGATAATCATAGGCAGAGAGAATTATTGCCCATCTTTGGATTCGAGCTGCAGCCATGGTAGGCAGGCTTTTGTGTTCTCCAAACAGTGTTAGCAGGGGTTTGTGATCAGTCACAAGTTTGAATTTCCTCCCCCACAGGTATTGGTGAAACTTCTTTACACCAAAAATGAGCGCCAGTCCCTCTTTCTCAATCTGAGAATATTTCTTCTCAGCAGGGGATAATGTGCGTGATGAGAAGGCGATGGGGCGCTCCTCCCCTGTAGGCATTTTGTGTTGTATGACAGCTCCAATGCCATACGCTGAGGAGTCACAGGCCAGAGTGAGAGGAAGCTTTTGGTCATAGTGCACCAGGATCTTGTCACTTGTGAGCAGCGATTTGCACTTGTCAAAAGCTTTCTGCTCTCGACTTTTCCACTCCCACGACACCTGGTCTTTCAGCAACCTGTACAGGGAAGCAAGCACGGTGCTTTGGTTGGGCATGAACCGTCCATAATAATTCACTAGTCCCAAGAAAGCTCTCAGCTCTTTCACACAGGTGGGGGCTGGTGCATCCTTTATTGCTCTGACTTTCTCCGGTGACGGCTGAATGCCCTGGCTGTTTAACACATGACCCAAGTATTCGATTTGTTTCTTTCCAAACTCACACTTTGCGTCCCTGACTCTCAGTCCGCTCTCCTGCAGTCTCTGTAGCACTTTATGCAGGTTTTGCAGATGCTCTCGTTCAGTTTTTCCTGTGATGAGGAGATCATCCAGATACACCACTACATTCAGATCTTTCATGAGGTTCTCCATGATTCTTTGGAAGATGGAGGGTGCTGCGCTCACACCAAAAGCCAGTCTGTTATAGACAAATAAGCCTCGGTGTGTGTTAATGGTCAACAGTTTTTTTGATTCTTCCTCCAGAAGTACCTGCTGGTACGCTGAGGCGAGGTCAATCTTTGAAAACACCTTTCCTCCACTGAGGGTTGCCATCAACTCCTCTATCCGTGGCAAGGGATAAGTCTCTGTAGTGGCAGCTTGGTTTACAGTGAGTTTGTAATCTCCACACAGACGGATGGTATGGTCCTTTTTTTCAACAGGAACAACGGGTGCTGCCCATTCACTATGTTTGACTGGAGTAATTATGTTGGCCTTTTCCAGTCGGTCCAATTCAGCCTCCACTCGTGCTTTCATGGCAAATGGCAGTGGACGGCTTTTGCAAAACTTTGGGCGGGCCCCTGGTTCCACCAGAATTGTTGCTTTGACATCACGCAGAGTGCCAAGTTCATCTTTAAACACTTCAGCGTGTAACTCTAGTACATCCTGTATTGATGTCAGGTGAGGCATCTCCTTAATATGCTTTATGTCTTCCTGATGAGACTTGTCACTGGCATGTTTAATTTCTTTCCAGTTTAAGGTGAGCTTTTTTAACCAGTTCCTTCCACACAAAGCTGGTCCTGCTCCCTTTACCACAATCATTGGTAGCTGCTCACTCTGACTCTCATATTTGACAGTGGCTTCAAACTGTCCCAACACAGGAATAACCTCCCCTGTGTATGTCTTCAGTGTGACTTCAGCAAGCCCTAGTGGTTGCTTTAAAAAGGTGGTCTGAAACAACTCCTCTGAGATAATGCTCACGGCAGCTCCGGTGTCAATTTCTAGTTTGACTTCTTTGCCATTAACCACAAAACATGCCCGGTATGCTTGTTTACAGTTGTTGCCATTTACTAATGAAAACATTGGCAACACTATTTCCTCTGCCTCCACATACTTTGTGTTTTTATCAGTCTGTCGTTTATATCTGCTCTGTGTCGGTGCCGCCGCCACTTTTCCTCTGCATGCCCCTTTAATATGCCCGGTTTTACCACAGTTGTAACACTTTGCATCTTTAAAGCGACACACCTGTGGGCTGTGATTTTTGCCGTTACATCTATGGCAGTTCCTCCCCGTTTGCTTAACCGTGTGCGCATCCACTTTATGCACTTGGTTCGGACGTACCTCGTGTCCCCGCAGCTGCTGCGTGTCTCTCTCCGCAGTCTCCATGCTGAGGGCGATTTCAAATGCCCGTGCAAAAGTCAGGTTGGACTCCGACAACAGCCGTCACTGGCTTGCCTCATTACAAATCCCACTGACAAAACGGTCCCGAAGCGTCTCGTTCAACGTCGCTCCAAACTCACAGTTAACTGCACACTGTTTCAGCTCCGCAACGTAACTGGTCACAGATTCATCCGCCCGCTGGTTGCATCGGTTAAAGCGGAATCTCTCCGCAATAAGCAACGGCTTGGGTTCAAAATGAGTCTTTAAAATGTTCACAATGTCATCGTAGGACTTATCTTTTGGCTTCAGCGGCTGCACCAGGTTCCTTAACAGACCATATGTAGATGCTCCCATCACACTTAACAGAGTAGCTACTTGCTTCTCCACTGCAATGTCGTTAGCCTCAAAAAACTGCTCTAAACGTTCCACATACGCCGACCAAGACTCTGTCTTCGGGGCGAACTCCCCTATGGAACCTATGATAGGCATTTTCTGCTTGTTTTATCCTCGTCGCCAACTTTAACTGTGGTGTATTATGATAAGAATTGACGAGTGAGACAGGTTAGCATACAACATATGGCTGCTTTACTTCAACACCACCAGAGAGTGTTATCAGGTATCCCACAATGCTTTATACCCGGAACTACGGCAAGGCTCAGCTGCCAAAACACAAATACTCAAAATGGTAAATACACCACATATTCTTTCTTAATTTTGGAAGTATAACTTATTATCTGTCCTCTCAAATATGCTTTCATTGCATCCCATATAACAAATTTATCATCAACTGAGTTGGAATTTGTATCTAAATAAAATTGAATATGTCTTCTCATAAACTCACAAAAATCTTCTCGATTTAATAATGTTGAATTAAATCTCCATCTATAAGTAATTTCCTCTTTATCCATCATTACCATCGACATTGTTAAAGGGGAGTGATCTGATAATGTTCTTGCTTTATATTCAACATTTTTCACTCTGTCCTGTATGTTTGTTGATAATAAAAAGAGATCAATCCTCGAATAAGTTTTATGTCTATATGAGTAAAAAGAATAATCTCTTTCTCTTGGGTTAAGTCTTCTCCATATATCGGTTAGATTTAAATCTTTCATCAATGACAAAGTTAATTTTGCTATTTTCGTTTTTGTAACTGTCCTAACTGATCTATCTAAAACTGGGTCTAAGCAAAAATTAAAGTCTCCACCTATTAGTATTTTATCTTGGGCATCGGCCAGATTCAAAAAAGTTTCTTGTATAAATTTTATATCATTTTCATTTGGTGCATAAATATTCATCAAGGTCCATAATTCCGAAAAGAGTTGGCAATGTATAATCACATATCTTCCCGCAGGATCAATAATTGTATTTTGTATTTTGATTGGTAATGTTTTATTAATCAAAATTGCAACTCCCCTCGCTTTTGAATTGAATGAAGCTGCAGTAACCGTTCCCACCCAGTCTCTTTTTAATTTCTGATGTTCCATCTCTGTTAAATGAATTTCCTGCAAAAAAGCTATATCTATCTTCATTTTTTTAATATGTGTTAAAATTCTTTTTCTTTTTACCGGCCCATTTAACCCATTAACATTAAAACTCAAAAGTTCAGTAATTTAACCATTATTCTTAACAAAATTACTCCTATCTATAACATTACTTAACACCTCGTTTCTCATGGTTCTTTGGGGAGTTTCCTTAAAATTCACCATGTTGCTGTACATCCCCCCCCCCCCCCCAACATCCAGGCTAAAAGATGAAAAAGAAAAATAAATAGTTAAAGAAACCCAAAATAACCCCCTACTAATGCTGTTTATAAAAAAGAAAACAGCATTACCTCCCTCCATTTTACGGGTCATGGCACATGCCATGAATAAACACATGAATCCCGCAGTCATCAATTGGTGGTTCTCCACCCCCCCCCCCCCCCCGAACTAGCATAACCTTTTCTCCCAATCATTATTCATTCAATCTTTACATTTCATATCCTTTATCTTCTCTCCGTTCATATCCGTTTCAATCCATGTCTCATTGTCGTTCTTCTTGTATCTGGTGAGCCTTTGGAAGTTTTAAAGCAAATTCCTCAGCTTCCTGGTAATCAGTAAAAAATTTGTTTCCTTCTCTTTCTATAAAAATATTCAGTGTTGCAGGGTATCGCAGGTAAAATCGATAACCTTTTTGCCACAGGGCTTTTTTCGCAGGGTTGAATTCCTTCCTTCTCTTCAAAAGCTCATAACTTATATCAGGATAGAAAAAAAGGTTATTCTCTCCACTTTTCGGAGTAGAATTCTTTATGCATTGTGCAGCCGCCTTCAAAATTCTTTCTTTATCTTGATATCTCAATAATTTTATCAGAATTGATCTCGGATACTGACCCTGTTTTGGACTTGGTCTTAATGCCCTATGTGCCCTTTCAATTTCAATTTCGATTTCACTTTTTTCCATTCCCAAAATATTCGGAATCCATTTTTGAAAGAATTCTATTGAATCTTCTCCCTCTGCGCCTTCTTCAAGACCAACAATCTTTATATTGTTTCGTCTACTAGTATTCTCCAACAAGTCCAGTTTTTCAAATATCTGTTTCCTTTCTGTTATCCAAGCAGTTACGTTGTCTTCGATCTTATTCACTCTTTCAGTAGTATCTTCAGTCTTAACTTCCAATTTTTAAACTTTTTTATCCAATTTATCCATTTTTTTTAAACTTCTGTTGGTGGCGATGGTATTATTTTTTAATTGTTCACATACTTCTTGTAAGATCTCTTCCATACTTCCCCTATATTTTTTACTTTCAATTTTACCTTTAGGTCTATCAAATAGGCAAGGTTCATCTTCTGATGAATCTTCTTGATCGTCTGTATGTTCTTGGTCCTGGTCCTGGTCGATGTCACTATCTGTGGCAGAGGCATCCTGGGATTGTAGTTTCTTTAACTTCCCTTGTGACATTTCGCGCATGCACGGTTCCCCTTGTTCGCACATGCACGGTTCCCCGTATTCACGCGAGGCATGCTTCTTCCTCCCGGGTGCCGCCGCTCCTGTTTGCCATTCTTCGGGATCAGTCCTCTCAACTTGAGCACGAGGATTCTCCATCGCAACAGGGCCTCCTTCCCTCTTCTCACCCGATCTCTTTAAACCAATATGTTTCTTCAGTTTTTGTTTAGGAGACATGTTTCAATAATCCCCCGATCTTTATACAGAATTATAGACTTTCTAAGAAACTTTTGTTCAATTTTTTTTTAACTTACTCGGTACTTTTCTAAGTTTTGTTCGGAGGAGCTGGAAGACCACAACCTGTGCCTACGTCATCACGTGCCGTCCCCGAACATTCTTTGCATCCATTTATCTTAATCAGACCGTGCCACATTCTCCGTGTGACCCAGAGGTTGTACTTGGACTTAAGTTTCTCCCGGTATTGTCTCTTGGCACCCTTGATGGCTTTGCGGAGACCACAGACTCTTCACACCACGGGACCCACTCACAAGTTAGGATACTCTCGACCTAGTGTTATCGTCCGGATTCACAATCTACAACATTGAAACTACTGAGGCCTGTCTATCGGACCACAGCGCTATCATTTTTGACGCATCTCTGCCTTTATCTCCCGCAAAATCTCATCTCCCCGTTCGCTACTCCCGCGACATAAATTCATTGCCTGCCAGTAAATTCTCCGAGGCTCTCACAGCTGCCCCCAACATCTGCACTATTGAGGCTTCTCCCCCCCATCTCAGCACTGAGGATCTCACCTCTTTATTTAATATCACTTGCTCTTCCATCCTGGATTCTATCGCTCCCCTTAAAATGAAAAAGCCTAAGCCCAAAGGTCGGCCTTGGCTCAATGACACCACCAAAGCCCTAAGAAGGGAGTGCAGAAAATCAGAACGGAGGTGGAAATGTGACAAGCTTCAAATTTCCTTCGAAATTCTGAGAAACAATCTTCTCAAATACCAGGAAGCAGTAAAGTCTGCTAGAGCACAATACTTCTCCGACCTTATTTCCAAAAACTCTCATAACTCCAAGGTCCTATTTAGCACAATTACCTCTGTCATATGTCCCGCCCCCAGTACCAGCTTAGTTAGGTCCCCTGCTAAGTGCGAAGAATTCGCTAAATTTTTCACCAGCAAAGTTGAGAACATTAGAATGAACATTTCCCCTCCCACCCGTGACCTAGCTGTCTCACGAGTCTGTTCATCTAAATTGGACTGTTTCCAAACCGTCACTCTATCCTCCCTTGCAAAGCTTGTCTCCGCTATGAAACCTGCAACCTGCCCCCTTGATCCTGCCCCCACTGCCCTTCTGAAGGATGTCATTGCAATAGTCGCTCTATTATCAACAGTTCTCTGGCCACTGGCACTGTTCCAACCTGTTTCAAGCACGCGGTGGTCCAGCCCCTACTGAAAAAACCTAACCTAGACCCCACCTTGCCTAGTAACTACAGACCCATTTCCAAACTGCCATTCCTGTCAAAAGTCCTTGAAAAGGCAATTCTAAACCAATTAGTGCCATACCTACACCAAAACACCATCCTGGAAAGTTTCCAGTCAGGTTTCAGAGCCCACCACAGCACAGAGTCTGCCCTGTTGAAGGTACACAATGACCTGCTTCTCGCCATCGACACCGGCGACTGTGCAATCCTGCTCCGTCTCGACCTCAGCGCAGCGTTCGATACAGTGGACCACACCATCCTTATTGACCGTCTCCGGTACGCGGTTGGCATTGATGGCACTGCCGTGAGCTGGTTCGCTTCCTACCTCAAAGTTAGGAGTTTCGCCATCAACATAGGCAGTTATTCCTCTGCTCCAGCTAGCCCCTCCTGCGGAGTTCCACAAGGCTCCATCCTAGGCCCCATTCTCTTCTCTCTATACATGCTCCCCCTTGGCCAAATCATTCAAAGGCACGGCATTTCTTTCCACTGCTATGCCGATGACACTCAGCTTTACCTCCCCCTGAAGCCCTACAACCAGTCAAATTTAAACAGCCTCTTACATTGCCTTGAGGACATAAAATGTTGGATGGCACAGAACTTCCTCTAATTAAACGAGAGCAAGCCTGAGGTCATCCTATTAGGCCCCCCGACTCCATCAAATCGATAACAGGCAGTCTTGGAAGCCTATCCTGCCTAGTCAAACCGCATGTCAAAAACCTCGGCGTGTTATTTGACTCTGCATTAAAATTTGACAAGCAAGTCAACGCTGTGGTAAAAGCCAGCTTCTTCCAACTTCGTACCATAGCTAAAATCAAACCTTTCCTCCAATTCGACGGCACTGAAAAAACCATTCACGCTCTCATTTCCTCCCGCCTAGACTACTGCAACTCCCTATACACTGGGATCAGCCAATCTTCCCTGTCCCGCCTGCAACTGGTCCAAAACGCCGCAGCGAGACTCGTGACGAGTACCCGTAAAAGGGACCACATCACGCCGATTCTGGCCTCTCTCCACTGGATCCCTGTACGGTACAGGATCAACTTCAAGCTCCTCCTATTCACATATAAAGCCCTAAATGGACATTCCCCCCCACTACATCAAAAATCTTCTAACCCACCTCTCTAACTCCAGGTCCCTCAGGTCGGCCGACTTGGGGCTACTCACTATCCCGCGGTCTAGGCTTAAGCTCAGGGTTTAACACGCTTTTGCGGTTGCAGCTCCTAGACTGCGGAACAGCATCCCTCTCCCCATCAGAACTGCCCCCTCCATCGACTCCTTTAAGTCCAGGCTCAAAACCTATTTCTACTCCCTAGCGTTTGAGGCCCATTGAGGAGGCGCTGTGAACTGTTTTGTATGTGCTGATATGTTTGTGTGCTACTGTATGTTTCATTTTTTCCTTAGTACCTTAACAGATGTACAGCACTTTGGTCAACGTGGGTTGTTTTTAAATGTGCTATACAAATAAAATTGACTTGACATGACTTGACTATATGCAAGCCCTCTTGAAATAAATGCTATTAAATAAGAGGAATATATCGGGTAGATGCACAGAGTCCCTTGCCCAGAGTAGGGGAAATGAGAACCAGAGGACATAGGTTTAAGGTGAGGGGGGAAAGATTTAGAAGGAACCCGAGGGGCAACTTTTCCACACAGCGGGTGGTGGGTGTATGGAACGAGCTGCCGGAGAAGGAAGTTGAGGCAGGGACTATCACACAGTTTAAGAGACACTTGGACAGGTACATGGATATGACAGGTTTGGAGGGATATGGGCCAAACGCGGGCACGTGGGAATAGTGTAGATAGGGCATGTTGGTCGGTGTGGGCAAGTTGGGGCGAAGGTAGGGCCTGTTTCCACGCTGCATCACTCTGTGACTCTAAATACTAACTCCGTGCAGTAGTCTGATTGTGGAGAGAAAGAAACTGTTCCTGATAAACTCCGGAACTCCCCGTAAAGTGGCAACACAAGTAGACAGAGCGGTGAAGAAGGCGTGTGGTCCGCTTGCCTTCATCTGCCGCGGAATCGAGTTCAAGAGCCAGGACGTCAAGATGCATCTCTCCAGGACTTTGGTCAGGCTGCATTTGGAGTATTGCACGCAGTTCTGTTCGTCCCACACTACAGGAAGGATGTGGGGGCTTTGAAGAGGACAAGAGGGGAGTTACAGAGACAGGGACAGGGAGTGTAGGGGCCGGAGGGGAGGGTGTCACAGAGAGGGGGGGTATGGGCGGGAGTGGAGGGGGTCACAGAGACATGGAGAGGGGGTGGAGGGGCGGGAGGGGAGGGGGTCACAGAGATTGGTGTAGGAAACACTCTCTCCCCTCCCCAGGGAAGAGGCACAGGGACAGCTGTTACATCTCATGGCGGCTAACCGTTTTAACCGCACTTCCCAAGAATGGCGTTGGAGAGAGAAGTGAGGGCGAGCAGGAGGAGAGTTGGGGAAAAGAGAGGGAAAGACAGGGAGGGAGATATAGCTCAGAAGACGAAAGGAGAAGAGATGGAGAGTGAACTATCAAAGGGAGTGGAAATGAAGAGACAGGAGTTCCGAGCGAGTGGGTTGGCAAAAGGGAGCGAGGGAAGGGTAAGATAGACAGAGAGAAACTGAGGGAGAGATGCAGTGAGAGTGAGAGGGGAGGGAGGGGTAAGGGGTGAAAGGTTGACAGAGGCAGTGGTGCAGAGTGAGAGAATAGAGAGGGTATGAGAGAGAGTCAAATTTCAAAGAGAGGACAGCAGTAAGGATGGAGGGAGAGAGAAAGGGAGGAGGGAGATGTGCCGCATCATTCGCGGTTTTATTTGGGTTTCGGACAATTCTGAAGCCACAATGTTTCTGTTCTCTGAGTATCGTGAGTCTTTGGGTCGTTGCTCCTCAGAGGTGACGAAGGCAGAAAATGTTATTGTCCCCGCGCAAAATCAGACCCACTGCAGGCAAGCAAGGAGTAAATGGTGACCGGCCTCGCCGGGAGTGTGGGGATGAGGTTGCAGTCAGTTAAGCCGCGATCATATTGAGTGGTGAAGCAGAGTGGAGGGGCCATTTTAGTGCGAGTTGATTTGTTGAACTATTTCCTCAACCTGTGGACAAACGTCGCCCAGTCCACCTTCAAACTGGGCACCAGAAGACGGTTCCTGGAATTTGGGATTGAAGCGGATTGAAGGAAATCAGACAAACAACATGAGGCTGAGAGTTGGATTTGATGGAGATTGAAACAATATCCCCTTTGCTGGAACAATGCCGCTACTAATTTCCATCCCTCAGTATCGACGCAAATGCCCAGTCTTTGGAGTTTCTCAATCAATTCCCTGAATAAATCACGACCTGTCTCAGCAGAGACTTCATTCGGCTGATGTCATCACTTTGCGAATAATTTAAAAATCTCTATTTATAAAACCTGTTGAAACTTCACTGTCCCGGTGGAGACGGAATATGGTATAAAATCTCCGGGAATGTTCTGCCCCAGCATTTCATTCCGAGAGATTACCGGTAGCTCACGGGGACACGTCGCTGGGCAGAGAACATGGGGGAAAAGCTGAGGGAATATTACGACGTGCAGAAAATCTTGTACGTGATCATTGCTGCCGTTGGAGTCCCTGGTAAGTGAGCAGAACAATTCAAGTTTTATAACTCCGTCTGTTAACCGGTGTTGACCTGATTCTTATCGTGTTACAATATTCCCAACTGATGATCGTTGTACCAGAATATGTGAAGCACATCAATCCTCTCAGTGAAATATTTTTGAATTAACCCTGTGATTTTTCTTATTTTCAGACAGCCCAAACTAACCCTCTCTTTCTCCCACTGCCGGGACCCACTAGAATGTTGTTCTTGCCTTCAGTGGGACCTTGCCCAGAGTTGTCCCAGTGCTCGGGACAGGCAGCTCTCCAGGACGGTGTGACTAAGAGGGGTTTACATTGTGAAGTTCACTGTGTCTGAGTTTTTGATCAGAGTGAACACCCGCTCATGTGGACACATCTCACTGTGGAGTCTGTCACCGTCGGATAAAACCCGCCATTTGGTCAATAATTGGATCGATCTCCTGAACCAGGGGAGGCGGATCTACCGGCGTGTGTTGTTACCGAACTGAACTCACTGTGGAATGAATCCAGTAACGGAGCCACTGCTGCCGGATCCTAAGTTGTCCCTGCCTTCCCTCTGGAACCCTCCTCGTCCCCATCAGATGCCGAGTTCCCAGAGCCCTGGTTAAACGCGGCCGGTCACGGTTAAGTCTGTGAAACCGGCCCCATCAGAGACTGTGAGCGGGGTTAACTGTAGACAGGACCATTCCGCCTATTGTGGCGGGCGGCTGCTCGTTCCCTCCCCGCCCTCTACCCCGCCCGTCGCCTTATCTTTTCTCCCCTGAAGCAGGCAGGTCGGGCACAGTCGGAGCCGGGTCTGACATTGTTAAACTTGCAACCGCGCACCGACTCCAACACTCCTGATCTTCAGCTGAAAGTTAAGCCGGTGTTCAGCCCCGTAGACCGTGTTCAGTGATGCCCAGTGTCGGT
>NW_027601643.1:0-95048 GCF_053455715.1 Rhinoraja longicauda
AAGAACAGGGCAGTCAGCTGTTCCTCACTGGCATTTGCCGACGATATTGCCATCCTCAGTGACTCCTACGCGGGAATGGCGGCGAACATGAAAATCTTGCAGGAGTTCTGCAAGAACACAGGTCTACAATGTAACATCAATAAAACGGCCGGCTTCCACTGTAGACCCTCCAGGAAAACGTTTCTATTCAACACCCTAGAAAAGTGGAAGATCAACGGTGAACGGTGGACTACATCGAACCGGGTGAGCTCGAAAAATACTTGGGAGCTCGAATAGACCCATGGGCAGGAGTGACCGAGGACAGCTGGTCGGCAAAACTCAATACGTGGATTACGAGTCTGAAAGCGGCAGAACTTAAGCCGACGCAGAAAATCGAAATCCTAAAAACACACATGATTCCGAGGGTATATTACCACCTTATCCTTACGGAAGCATCCCAAAACACTGTAATAAAACTGGACAATATCATCAAGAAAGCAGTGAAGGAGATATTACACCTCCCTGCGGACACTACAGACGGAATACTTGATTCCAAAAACAAGGACGGTGGCCTCGGACTACCAAAGCTTGAAGTGCAAATTCCATCGGCAATCATCCGGAAACTCGAATATCTAGGAAAATCTGAAGATGCAGTCATCTTGGCCTCATTCCAGTTCAGAGGAAACAACAACGTAGAGCACATAACGAAACGTAAAAATCTAAGAGTGCTAAGAGAAATAAGAGAATTTCTCGAGCCTGCCCAATCAAGTAACAACGAGGAGGCGGGTCTCTATACCATACGGGAAGAGGAGGAGAGTATACCCGGTACCCCACTGAACATAAGGCTGCGAAACATAATGGGGATTGAAGGAAAAGCCAAGCCTGTGAATGAATATGCGGGATGGCGACAATGGGAATTCGAGAAATGGACTAAGCTTTTGGCCCAGGGCCCCGGCATTCATTATTATAAGAACGACAAGACATCAAATACATGGCTTAACGGATTCCATAAAATGAAACAATCACAATTCATTAAAAGACTACAGCTCATGTGCAATCTGTACCCGACTAGATGTACCCTTTCATACGGCCGCCCCAACATGGCCAAACTGTGCAGAAGATATGCACTGGCGAACAAAACATCGGCACACATCTCCGGACAACGTCCCGAGGTCAAGAACGCACGCATTAAACGCCACAACAAGATCGTGGATAAACTTAAAGCACGTGTTGGAAAGTACGGATGGTGTGTCCACATCGAACCAAGGTTTAGAACGGAGGACGGAAAACTGTGGAAGCCCGATTTGATTTTGTCAAAGGGCAGGAAGTGGCGGTGGTCAATGTGACAGTGAGATACGAGAGCAATGACATGGAACTGGAGCGTGCTTGGACGGAAAAGACCAAGAAGTATGAGCATCTGAGGGGACAGATTGCTGAAATGACCAAGGGGACAGCGGTCCAATTCTTTGGATTCGTAATGGGTGCTTGTGGGAAATGGAATGAGTTGAACGACACCCTAATGCAATACCTCAAGATCGAAAGGAACAAATCCTTCTCGAAAAATTTGTCAGATCTGACAATAGCCCTAACATTGGACATATTACAGATCTTTAACGATCAATAGAAATGGGCATGCGGTCTGTGTAAATAGTTTGTACACCACGTTTATTTGATGTTGATATTTGTAATTGCATGATTTATTGTACATAAAATAAAATATTAGCCTGACGACTTGACAGACCAGCTCTGGGGGAGGGAGGGGGGGAGAGAGGGGGGAAGAGAGAGAGGGGAAGAGTGTGAGATGGACACTAAGTGCAATGAATGCGAAGAGTGCAGCTGGGCTGGACGGAATGAAGGTCGAGCACCTTGAAAACATCATGGGTCAGGATGAGACACTAATACCTCGACTCTTCCCTTTATGGCAAAAATTGGCATTCATACCGACGGCCTTGAAAAAGAGTCGAACAGTGCTAATTCCGAAAACTGAGGATACAGAACTCCTCAGAGACATCGATAACTGGAGGCCTATCACGATCGGGCCGATGTTGCTCCGGCTCTTTACGAAAATCATTGCGAAAAGACTGTCTGAGGCAGTGAAGCTTAATCCTAGGCAGAAAGGATTTATAGCAGCCACCCCTGGATGCAATGAGAACATTGCAATCCTACAGAACATTATGAAGGGGGCAAAGAGCAACAGAAAGGAATTGGCGGTAGTCTTTGTAGACCTCGCAAAGGCATTTGACTCCATTGGCCACAAAATGCTCACCGCTGGACTTAAGAGGATGGGTGTACCGAATAGGTTTGTTCACCTAGTGGAGAGCCTCTATACGGACAACACAACGGTGATAGAAGGTGACAAGACCGTTACAGAGCCCATACTCATCAACATGGGAGTCAAGCAAGGCGACCCACTATCACCACTATTATTCAACATTGTCATGGACCCCCTGTTGTGTACGCTGGAACAGGCACGGATGGGTGTCGTGATGAAACATAAGAACAGGGCAGTCAGCTGTTCCTCACTGGCATTTGCCCACGATATTGCCATCCTCAGAGACTCCTACGCGGGAATGGCGGCGAACATGAAAATCTTGCAGGAGTTCTGCAAGAACACAGGTCTACAATGTAACATCAATAAAACGGCCGGCTTCCACTGTAGACCCTTTAGGAAAACGTTTCTATTCAACACCCTAGAAAAGTGGAAGATCAACGGTGAACTACATCGAACCGGGTGAGCTCGAAAAATACTTGGGAGCTCGAATAGACCCATGGGCAGGAGTGACCGAGGACAGCTGGTCGGCAAAACTCAATACGTGGATTACGAGTCTGACAGCGGCAGAACTTAAGCCGACGCAGAAAATCGAAATCCTAAAAACACACATGATTCCGAGGGTATATTACCACCTTATCCTTACGGAAGCATCCCAAAACACTGTAATAAAACTGGACAATATCATCAAGAAAGCAGTGAAGGAGATATTACACCTCCCTGCAGACACTACAGACGGAATACTTGATTCCAAAAACAAGGACGGTGGCCTCGGACTACCAAAGCTTGAAGTGCAAATTCCATCGGCAATCATCCGGAAACTCGAATCTCTAGGAAAATCTGAAGATGCAGTCATCTTGGCCTCATTCCAGTTCAGAGGAAACAACAACGTAGAGCACATAACGAAACGTAAAAATCTAAGAGTGCTAAGAGAAATAAAAGAATTTCTCGAGCCTGCCCAATCAAGTAACAACGAGGAGGCGGGTCTCTATACCATACGGGAAGAGGAGGAGAGTATACCCGGTACCCCACTGAACATAAGGCTGCGAAACATAACGGGGATTGAAGGAAAAGCCAAGCCTGTGAATGAATATGCGGGATGGCGACAATGGGAATTCGAGAAATGGACTAAGCTTTTGGCCCAGGGCCCCGGCATTCATTATTATAAGAACGACAAGACATCAAATACATGGCTTAACGGATTCCATAAAATGAAACAATCACAATTCATTAAAAGACTACAGCTCAGGTGCAATCTATACCCGACTAGATGTACCCTTTCATACGGCCGCCCCAACATGGCCAAACTGTGCAGAAGATGTGCACTGGCGAACCAAACATCGGCACACATCTCCGGACAACGTCCCGCGGTCAAGAACGCACGCATTAAACACCACAACAAGATCGTGGATAAACTTAAAGCACGTGTTGGAAAGTACGGATGGTGTGTCCACATCGAACCAAGGTTTAGAACGGAGGACGGAAAACTGTGGAAGCCCGATTTGATTTTGTCAAAGGGCAGGAAGTGGCGGTGGTCAATGTGACAGTGAGATACGAGAGCAATGACATGGAACTGGAGCGTGCTTGGACGGAAAAGACCAAGAAGTATGAGCATCTGAGGGGACAGATTGCTGAAATGACCAAGGGGACAGCGGTCCAATTCTTTGGATTCGTAATGGGTGCTTGTGGGAAATGGAATGAGTTGAACGACACCCTAATGCAATACCTCAAGATCGAAAGGAACAAATCCTTCTCGAAAAATTTGTCAGATCTGACAATAGCCCTAACATTGGACATATTACAGATCTTTAACGATCAATAGAAATGGGCATGCGGTCTGTGTAAATAGTTTGTACACCACGTTTATTTGATGTTGATATTTGTAATTGCATGATTTATTGTACATAAAATAAAATATTAGCCTGACGACTTGACAGACCAGCTCTGGGGGAGGGAGGGGGGGAGAGAGGGGGGAAGAGAGAGAGGGGAAGAGTGTGAGATGGACACTAAGTGCAATGAATGCGAAGAGTGCAGCTGGGCTGGACGGAATGAAGGTCGAGCACCTTGAAAACATCATGGGTCAGGATGAGACACTAATACCTCGACTCTTCCCTTTATGGCAAAAATTGGCATTCATACCGACGGCCTTGAAAAAGAGTCGAACAGTGCTAATTCCGAAAACTGAGGATACAGAACTCCTCAGAGACATCGATAACTGGAGGCCTATCACGATCGGGCCGATGTTGCTCCGGCTCTTTACGAAAATCATTGCGAAAAGACTGTCTGAGGCAGTGAAGCTTAATCCTAGGCAGAAAGGATTTATAGCAGCCACCCCTGGATGCAATGAGAACATTGCAATCCTACAGAACATTATGAAGGGGGCAAAGAGCAACAGAAAGGAATTGGCGGTAGTCTTTGTAGACCTCGCAAAGGCATTTGACTCCATTGGCCACAAAATGCTCACCGCTGGACTTAAGAGGATGGGTGTACCGAATAGGTTTGTTCACCTAGTGGAGAGCCTCTATACGGACAACACAACGGTGATAGAAGGTGACAAGACCGTTACAGAGCCCATACTCATCAACATGGGAGTCAAGCAAGGCGACCCACTATCACCACTATTATTCAACATTGTCATGGACCCCCTGTTGTGTACGCTGGAACAGGCACGGATGGGTGTCGTGATGAAACATAAGAACAGGGCAGTCAGCTGTTCCTCACTGGCATTTGCCCACGATATTGCCATCCTCAGAGACTCCTACGCGGGAATGGCGGCGAACATGAAAATCTTGCAGGAGTTCTGCAAGAACACAGGTCTACAATGTAACATCAATAAAACGGCCGGCTTCCACTGTAGACCCTTTAGGAAAACGTTTCTATTCAACACCCTAGAAAAGTGGAAGATCAACGGTGAACTACATCGAACCGGGTGAGCTCGAAAAATACTTGGGAGCTCGAATAGACCCATGGGCAGGAGTGACCGAGGACAGCTGGTCGGCAAAACTCAATACGTGGATTACGAGTCTGACAGCGGCAGAACTTAAGCCGACGCAGAAAATCGAAATCCTAAAAACACACATGATTCCGAGGGTATATTACCACCTTATCCTTACGGAAGCATCCCAAAACACTGTAATAAAACTGGACAATATCATCAAGAAAGCAGTGAAGGAGATATTACACCTCCCTGCAGACACTACAGACGGAATACTTGATTCCAAAAACAAGGACGGTGGCCTCGGACTACCAAAGCTTGAAGTGCAAATTCCATCGGCAATCATCCGGAAACTCGAATCTCTAGGAAAATCTGAAGATGCAGTCATCTTGGCCTCATTCCAGTTCAGAGGAAACAACAACGTAGAGCACATAACGAAACGTAAAAATCTAAGAGTGCTAAGAGAAATAAAAGAATTTCTCGAGCCTGCCCAATCAAGTAACAACGAGGAGGCGGGTCTCTATACCATACGGGAAGAGGAGGAGAGTATACCCGGTACCCCACTGAACATAAGGCTGCGAAACATAACGGGGATTGAAGGAAAAGCCAAGCCTGTGAATCAATATGCGGGATGGCGACAATGGGAATTCGAGAAATGGACTAAGCTTTTGGCCCAGGGCCCCGGCATTCATTATTATAAGAACGACAAGACATCAAATACATGGCTTAACGGATTCCATAAAATGAAACAATCACAATTCATTAAAAGACTACAGCTCAGGTGCAATCTATACCCGACTAGATGTACCCTTTCATACGGCCGCCCCAACATGGCCAAACTGTGCAGAAGATGTGCACTGGCGAACCAAACATCGGCACACATCTCCGGACAACGTCCCGCGGTCAAGAACGCACGCATTAAACACCACAACAAGATCGTGGATAAACTTAAAGCACGTGTTGGAAAGTACGGATGGTGTGTCCACATCGAACCAAGGTTTAGAACGGAGGACGGAAAACTGTGGAAGCCCGATTTGATATTTGTCAAAGGGCAGGAAGTGGCGGTGGTCAATGTGACAGTGAGATACGAGAGCAATGACATGGAACTGGAGCGTGCTTGGACGGAAAAGACCAAGAAGTATGAGCATCTGAGGGGACAGATTGCTGAAATGACCAAGGGGACAGCGGTCCAATTCTTTGGATTCGTAATGGGTGCTTGTGGGAAATGGAATGAGTTGAACGACACCCTAATGCAATACCTCAAGATCGAAAGGAACAAATCCTTCTCGAAAAATTTGTCAGATCTGACAATAGCCCTAACATTGGACATATTACAGATCTTTAACGATCAATAGAAATGGGCATGCGGTCTGTGTAAATAGTTTGTACACCACGTTTATTTGATGTTGATATTTGTAATTGCATGATTTATTGTACATAAAATAAAATACTAGCCTGACGACTTGACAGACCAGCTCTGGGGGAGGGAGGGGGGGAGAGAGGGGGGAAGAGAGAGAGGGGAAGAGTGTGAGATGGACACTAAGTGCAATGAATGCGAAGAGTGCAGCTGGGCTGGACGGAATGAAGGTCGAGCACCTTGAAAACATCATGGGTCAGGATGAGACACTAATACTTCGACTCTTCCCTTTATGGCAAAAATTGGCATTCATACCGACGGCCTTGAAAAAGAGTCGAACAGTGCTAATTCCGAAAACTGAGGATACAGAACTCCTCAGAGACATCGATAACTGGAGGCCTATCACGATCGGGCCGATGTTGCTCCGGCTCTTTACGAAAATCATTGCGAAAAGACTGTCTGAGGCAGTGAAGCTTAATCCTAGGCAGAAAGGATTTATAGCAGCCACCCCTGGATGCAATGAGAACATTGCAATCCTACAGAACATTATGAAGGGGGCAAAGAGCAACAGAAAGGAATTGGCGGTAGTCTTTGTAGACCTCGCAAAGGCATTTGACTCCATTGGCCACAAAATGCTCACCGCTGGACTTAAGAGGATGGGTGTACCGAATAGGTTTGTTCACCTAGTGGAGAGCCTCTATACGGACAACACAACGGTGATAGAAGGTGACAAGACCGTTACAGAGCCCATACTCATCAACATGGGAGTCAAGCAAGGCGACCCACTATCACCACTATTATTCAACATTGTCATGGACCCCCTGTTGTGTACGCTGGAACATGCACGGATGGGTGTCGTGATGAAACATAAGAACAGGGCAGTCAGCTGTTCCTCACTGGCATTTGCCCACGATATTGCCATCCTCAGAGACTCCTACGCGGGAATGGCGGCGAACATGAAAATCTTGCAGGAGTTCTGCAAGAACACAGGTCTACAATGTAACATCAAGAAAACGGCCGGCTTCCACTGTAGACCCTCTAGGAAAACGTTTCTATTCAACACCCTAGAAAAGTGGAAGATCAACGGTGAACGGTGGACTACATCGAACCGGGTGAGCTCGAAAAATACTTGGGAGCTCGAATAGACCCATGGGCAGGAGTGACCGAGGACAGCTGGTCGGCAAAACTCAATACGTGGATTACGAGTCTGAAAGCGGCAGAACTTAAGCCGACGCAGAAAATCGAAATCCTAAAAACACATGATTCCGAGGGTATATTACCACCTTATCCTTACGGAAGCATCCCAAAACACTGTAATAAAACTGGACAATATCATCAAGAAAGCAGTGAAGGAGATATTACACCTCCCTGCAGACACTACAGACGGAATACTTGATTCCAAAAACAAGGACGGTGGCCTCGGACTACCAAAGCTTGAAGTGCAAATTCCATCGGCAATCATCCGGAAACTCGAATCTCTAGGAAAATCTGAAGATGCAGTCATCTTGGCCTCATTCCAGTTCAGAGGAAACAACAACGCAGAGCACATAACGAAACGTAAAAATCTAAGAGTGCTAAGAGAAATAAGAGAATTTCTCGAGCCTGCCCAATCAAGTAACAACGAGGAGGCGGGTCTCTATACCATACGGGAAGAGGAGGAGAGTATACCCGGTACCCCACTGAACATAAGGCTGCGAAACATAACGGGGATTGAATGAAAAGCCAAGCCTGTGAATGAATATGCGGGATGGCGACAATGGGAATTCGAGAAATGGACTAAGCTTTTGGCCCAGGGCCCCGGCATTCATTATTATAAGAACGACAAGACATCAAATACATGGCTTAACGGATTCCATAAAATGAAATAATCACAATTCATTAAAAGACTACAGCTCAGGTACAATCTATACCCGACTAGATGTACCCTTTCATACGGCCGCCCCAACATGGCCAAACTGTGCAGAAGATGTGCACTGGCGAACAAAACATTAGCACACATCTCCGGACAACGTCCCGCGGTCAAGAACACACGCATTCTAGCCTGACGATTTGACAGACCAGCTCCGTCACCTTTACGGTGGTGAACTCCTCGCTTGGTGACTAAAGAGCCGTCCTATTCATACTGACATCTTCGATCAAGTCTGTCCCCCATACATCTAGACATTATAGATCGAGCCAGTCCCCCCCAAACATCTAGAACCCGGCCATTTCTTTTGGACCTGTGGATTCTCGCTAGAATGACCAACGTGGACGAGCCACTTAAAGACTCGAAAAATACACTCATTTAATGGGATGCGTCCCAAGGGTGTGTGAGATGGAGAGTGTGAAATCGACGGAGTGAGATGGAGAGTGTGTGAGAATAAAGGTGTGTGTGAGCTTTGTGGTCTGGAGAATCTCTAGGTAGATTGTTCTGTGAGAGAACTCGATCCTCACCACGGACTCTGCTGCTCCTCTCCCACCCTCTCTAACCAGCCCCTCTGGTCCCACTCACCATCACCCCTCCCCTCCACTGCTCCCACTACCTGTCCAGGCACCTTCCTCACTACCTCAAATACCTTTCGCCACTAACCAGCGAGAGCAGAACTCCTTTCCAATAACCAGCTGAGCCCAAAAGGCTTTCCTTATTTCTGCATTTGTCAAAAATAAATAGATTCAGTCACTCAGAATTGGAGTCCAGTGAAACAATTTTTTTTTAAAATCGTGTCTTGAGTGATGTTGAATCGTTGGAGACACAAAACCCATCTCCAGTGACTCTTATAAAGTTCTCCAGGTGTATCATGGAAAGCGAACTGTTGGGTTGCATAACAGCTTAATTTGGGAACAGCTCTGCCCAAGACTATTAGAAATCGCAAAGTTGTGGATGTTGCCCAGTCCATCACACAGACCAGACTTCCCTTCATTGACTCCATCCACACTTCACGCTGCCTTCGAAAAGCAGCCAACATGATCAAAGACTAGTCCCACCGGGTCATTCCTTCTCCGACCCAGCAGATGATACTAAAAGTGCGGACCACCAGACTCAGGAACAGCATCTTCCCCACCATTCTCATGTTTCTGAATGGTCCTTCCACAAGCTCGATCACTGTTCGATTCACCTCTACACCATTGGGGACATTGGAGTCTGTCTACAGAACTTGTTTGCTACAATGCTGAGAAATATACTCTGCAATTGGTACCTTCCCTTTGCACTATTCGTTGTACTTGAGTGTGAACTGATTATATCTATATCTAGCATTATAGTATTTATATATAGCATGCACAACAAAGCTTTTCACTGTACCTCAGTACACGTGACAATAATAAACCCAAACGCAGCAGCAGCGTCCCCACTCCCTGCTGCAGAGGCAGAAGCAGCAACAATGCAGCTCACCCCCAGGATGGACTCGCTGTGGACAAGGCGAGCGAGAGGCGAGGCTGTGAGGGACGGGGCGTTGACAGCTGTGTCCACGTCAGTCCACCGCAGGTTCCTCCCTCACGGCACCCGCTCAATCTCAGGGTCCGGGTCATCAAACATCTCCTTCAGCTGAAGCCCAGAGAAGAGCAAAGGTGAGTAACTGCAAGAGTGGGGATGAAGGGAGAGAGGGGGGATGGAGTGAGAGAAAGGAGAGAGGGGGAGGGGGGAGGAGAGAGGGGGGGAGAGAGAGAGAGGGGGAAGAGAGAGAGGGGGGAAGAGAGAGAGGGGGGGAAGAGAGAGGGGGGGGGAAGAGAGAGGGGGGAGGAGAGAGAGGGGGGAGGAGAGAGAGGGGGAAGAGAGAGGGGGAAGAGAGAGGGGGAAGAGAGGGGGAAGAGAGAGGGGGAAGAGAGAGGGGGAGAGAGAGAGGGGAGAGGGGGAAGAAGAGAGAGGGAGGTAGAGAGAGGGGGAGGAGAGAGGGGGTGAGGAGAGGGGGGAGAGAGGGGGGGGAAGAGAGGGGGGAGAGAGAGGGGGGGAGAGAGAGGGGGGGAGAGAGAGGGGGAGGAGAGGGGGGGAGGAGAGGGGGGGAAGAGAGGGGGGAGAGGGGGGAAGAGAGGAGGGGGAAGGGAGGGGGGGGGAGAGAGGGGGGGAGAGAGAGAGAGAGAGGGAAGAGAGAGAGGGGGAAGAGAGAGAGGGGGGAAGAGAGAGAGGGGGGGAAGAGAGAGAGGGGGGGAAGAGAGAGAGGGGGGAAGAGAGAGGGGGGAGGAGAGAGGGGGGAAGAGAGAGGGGGGAAGAGAGAGGGGGGAAGAGAGAGGGGGAAGAGAGGGGGGGAAGAGAGAGGGGGGAAGAGAGAGGGGGGAAGAGAGAGGGGAGAGAGAGAGGGGAGAGGGGGAGGAAGAGAGAGGGAGGTAGAGAGAGGGGGAGGAGAGAGGGGGTGAGGAGAGGGGGGGGAGAGGGGGGGGGAGAGAGGGGGGGGAGAGAGAGGGGGGAGGAGAGGGGGGGAGAGAGAGGGGGGGAGAGAGAGGGGGGGAGAGAGAGGGGGGGAGAGAGAGGGGGGGAGAGAGAGGGGGGGAGAGAGAGGGGGGGAGAGAGAGGGGGGAGAGAGAGGGGGGGAGAGAGAGGGGGGGAGAGAGAGGGGGGGAGAGAGAGGGGGAGGAGAGGGGGGGGAAGAGAGGGGGGGAGAGGGGGGAAGAGAGGAGGGGGAAGGGAGGGGGGGAGAGAGGGGGGCAGAGAGAGGGGGAAGAGAGAGGGGGGGAAGAGAGAGGGGGGAAGAGAGAGGGGGAAGAGAGGGGGGGAGAGAGAGGGGGGGAGAGAGAGGGGGGGAGAGAGAGGGGGGGAGAGAGAGGGGGGGAAGAGAGGGGGGGAAGAGAGGGGGGGAAGAGAGAGGGGGGAAGAGAGGGGAGTGGAGTGGGGAACTGAGAGGGGGAGAGGGAGACAGGGGGGAGAGAGAGGGGAGGAGGCAGGGGGAGAGAGGGTGACGGGGATAGTGAAGGGGACGAGGGGAATGAAAATACTGAGAGGAAATATTGAGGGTAAGGGATCTGCTCCCCTTCAGTGAGGGCAGACAGTGAGAGGGAGATCTGTCCCTCTCTCCCTCCACCTCATAGTTTTCTCACCTTTGCACGGAGGGCTTCCATCACATTTTCCTCTCTCATCACTCCTTCCACTGTCACCTTTATCCCAATCCACTGGTCCTCTTCATCTGAATACAACAGCCCAACATCAATAAGATCAGAATCAGGTTGAATGTGGCTGAGACGATGTCTTTCCTGCTCTCTCTTTTCTAATGTATGTTCCCTTCCCAAGTCACAGTCATTCACCATGGAAACAGGCCCTTGCACCCGCCCTGCCCGTGAGAATCAAGGTGCCCCCTTCTCCGGCCCCCATTTTTGCTCTCCTTATTTCCTTCTTAAGTATGCTCCTCAATTCCCGAAACTCCTCCAGGGATACACTTGATCCCAACTACCACCACCTGCCCCCTGCCTCCTTTTACCTGACCAGAACCTCAATTTCCCTCGTTATCAAAGCTTCCTTACTCCCACCTGCCATGCCCTTCACTCTAACAGGAACACGCAAGTCTTGAAGTCTTGTCATCACACTTTTAAGCATCCCACATTCCAGACATTTCCTTTGCCTGCACACACGAGGACTGCACCAGAGAGTGCAGCAAATGGTCATTAGGGTTTAACTGGACTTTCTGTTGTGCCAAGCCAATTAACCTGCAAACCTGTACGTCTTTGGAGTGTGGGAGGAAACTGAAGATCTTGGAGTAAAACCCACACAAGTTACGGGGAGAATAAACAAACTTCGTACAGACAAACACCGGTAGTCAGGGTGGAATCCAGGTTTCTGTCGCTGTAAGGCAGTAGCTCTACCGCTGCGCCACCGTGCCATCCTGCTGGATATTTCCAGCATTTATGGGTTTTCTCCATCACAGTATTTCTGTCTATCTCCATTCATTTAGTTCAGTTCTGTTACACAATTGCACCATCTGCACCACTGTCACTCTCCATTAGTCTATGTTACTTTGTCTCCCGAATGTCTTGTGTGTGTGTGTGTGTGTATTCTCTCTCACTCACTCTCTTGTATTCCTTACCTTCCTTTAACATTCTGCTATATTTTTATTTTCTTTCTTGTGCTCTCCTACTCTCTCGCTCCGTTTGCCATTTCGCCAACAGCAGAGGAACAGACCCGTCGGCTCACCATCTCCACACTGACTTACAAGTTCCTGATATTTCTCATTCATTTGGCACATTTACATCATCGATTTCTATGCTTGACAATCACATGCCCCAGACAATTGTTTTCCTCAGAGTTGGTCAGGCTAGGACATTTTTCCTCAGAGCACAGGTATCTGAAAGGTGATCTTATAGAGGCCATCTCTCTGGCTCTTCACACTGTCCTGACTCACCTGGAGAGACAGGGCACGTACGTGAGGATGCTATTCATTGACTATAGCTCTGCCTTCAACACGGTCATCCCCACCAAGCTCATCACCAAACTCCACCAGCTAGGCCTCAGCTCGTCATTATGCGACTGGATCCTGGACTTCCTGCTGGAGCGACCGCAAGCAGTGAGAATGGGCCCGCACCTGTCCTACACTATCACCCTGAGTACCGGCACACCACAGGGCTGTGTTCTGAGCCCCATGCTCTACTCCCTCTTCACACACAACTATGTTCCTGCATTCGACACAAACACCATTGTCAAGATTGCAGACGACACAACGGTGTTCGGGCTGATCACCAACGGTGATGAAACAAAATACAGAGCGGAGGTGCAGAACCTGGCGGACTGGTGCTCTGATAACAACCTGTCCCTAAATACCACCAAGACCAAGGAGCTGATCATCAACTTCCGTAGGTCACATAACGGGGAATATGCCCCGATCTTCATCAACGGGGACAGTGTGGAGAGAGTGTCCAGCTTCAAGTTTCTGGGCACTCACATTTCGGAGGACCTAACATGGTCCAACAACACTGCTGCGCTGGTCAAGAAGGCACAGCAACGACTGTTCTACCCAAGAACACTGAAGAAGTCTAGTCTACCCCAACAGCTGCTGACGACATTCTACTGCTGCACCATAGATAGCATCCTAACACATGGCATCTCTGTGTGGTATCTCAACTGCACGGAGGCAGAGAGGAAAGCTCTTCAGATGGTAGTCCATAGAGCTCAGAGGACCATCAGAACACAGCTACCAGCCTTGGATTTCAATGAAACTTCTTCCATTAGCACCGAAGGGACGACGGTGAGTAAGGTGGGCCTACAATTGTTGCTCTATAGTGTACCGTTTTGACTGTAGCTCAGGAACAAACAAACAAACAAACGAGAGTTGTAGTATATAGATTGTAAATAATTGGGATCCCAGCACTGAGACTTGCGACACCCCATGAGTCACTGCCTGCCATTCTGAAAATGACCCTTTAATTCCTACTCTGTTTCCTGTCTACCAACCAGTTCTCTTTCTATGTCAATACCCTTCCCCCAATACCATGTCCTCTAATTTTGTGCACAAATGCAACGATCTGCCAGAGGTAGTTGAGGTATGGATTATTGCACGTTCAAGAAACAATTAGACAGATATATGGCTAAGATAGGTTGGGAGGGATATGGGACACACATTGGCAGATGGAACTCATGTAGGTGGGATATGTTGGTTGCTGTGGTCAGGATCGGTCGAATGGCCGTTTCCACTCTAAACCTCTATGACTCTGGGCCATTTCTAAGAATACATTGAAAGGCCACATGGAGTTAGTGTTCGAAGTAACTGGCAACTTATTTAAACTGGTGCACACCAGGAGACCAGACAAAGCTGATCTGAGCGCGACTTTGGTACAGCTTTTATATTCTCCGCAAACAAGATTACACTGAAACCTGATTAACAGTTAAATTAGGTCTTGATTACAGAATGAAGGTTACAGAAAGACTTAATTAGGTGACAAACTAGGTTGATTACATGTTGGAGGTTACAGAAATACTTAATTAGATAATTGGAAATTATAAGGAACAGGTGTAGGTTATAGTCTATTGAATCCCAGAATTCACATAATGGGGAAGGATGATGGGAAAAATGGTCATCAGAGGAAGTTAGGAAGGAAATAAATAGCTATTTAAAAGTTTTTAGCTTTCACAGCACAGCTTAGTTATAATAGCGAAAACTAATACACTCTGCTCAAAAGCAGGCTTGCTTATCTATGGGGCGGTGTGTGTGTGGGGGTGGGGGGTAGTTGTCCGCTGTTCTGTTTAGGTTCTTATCTGTTGCACATTTCAGATTACAGCTGCTCTTTGTCATTGAACCCAGCTATTAATAGTCTTTTTTTAATCATCTGACCCCATCAATTCTGCATACAGGGATAATTACATTTTTGGTACAAATGGGGAGAGTGGCACACTAAATTACAGGAAACATAAGTTATAGATAACTTTAGGGTCAGACAAAGATGAAGGGTTAGAGAGGCATTGATTAATGATGACTTATTTCAAATCATCAAGCAAATGCAGTAGGTGCTGTGAATTTTTGGGTTCTCTCAGAGTGTTTCCCAGTGCGACTTGTTCGATTGACTCACCACTAATCTACGAGTTGTTTTATTTTGTTTTTCCGTCTATCTGAGTAAAGCCAGATATAGGATACAGCACACAAAAAAACAAAGTTCCCTCCGACAATAACAAACTAGGATTACAGAATAAAATGATTATCCACAAATCCAATTTAGTTGAGAATAGATTCAATTTTCTGTTACAACGATGGGTGCAAGCTGTAACATCTATCTATATTCTAAAACTCTTGTTTGCTTGTTCGTGAACTACAGCCAAAACGGTACACGAGAGCACGACAATTTTAGGCCCACCTAACTTACCGTCGTCCTTTTGGTGCTAATGGAAGAAGTTTCATTGAAATTGGTGTTATATTTTTTAACTTATTCACATTTTAAAGTTTAAATCTATCTCCTAGGGAGAGAGGGGGGAGAAAGGGAGGTGTGAGAAAGAGAGGATAAGGGGGTGAGGGGGATGGAGTGGTGGGGAGGGGGAGGGAGGGTGGGGAGGAGGGAGGGTGGGGAGGAGGGAATGGGGGAGGGAGTGGAGGAGGAGAGGGTGTTAGCAGACGGAGTAGTCGTATTATTAACACTGCCAGTGGGCTGTGTATTGGAAATGTAATGGACAGTGCGGGCTAGAGAGGATGTAGCCCCAGAATAAATCCCAGCCACATTAGTACTGGGTCAGTATGTGACACTGAGCTGTGTATATGGGCACTGGAACAGAGAGGAAATTGCAGAGAATTTTATCTGATTTATCATCCACTCCAGCATCATCCCACATGGCAGCATTGAGCTGTGTGGTGGATCTACAGTGAACAGAGAGGGCTGCAAAAGGAAACTGGCAGGATCATTCCTGTTGTACTAAAACATGTTGCATCAGATATTGGTGTCTGTGCTCCGGTCCCAGAAAAGGCAGACGGTAAACACGACATTGACAGCTGAAGCACAACTATGGCCTGCAAACAGGCTCTTTGGCCCAACTACTGTTTGCCTCTGCCTGACCGTAATTATCCCTCTAATCCTTTCCGATCCATGAACCTGTTCAAAAGGCATTTAAATGTCATAATTGTCCCTGCCTTTCCCACTTCTGGCAATTCATTCCACACATCCAACACCCTCAGTGTGAAAAAAATCTGTCTTTCAGGTCCTATTTAAATCTTTCCCTGCTCACATTAGGACATAGAATAGCACATCACAGAATCATCCCTCGGCCCACAATGTCTATGTCGAATGCAGCACGATAACATTAATCATATCTCTTTGCATATGATCTTATAGAGGTGAAAAAATCATCAGGGCAATAAGAAGGGTAAACGTGCATGGTCTTTTCCCAAGTGTTGGGGAATCAAGAACCAGACGACTTAGGTTTAAGGTAAGCGGGGAACAAAATTAACAGGAACCTGGGAGCAATTTTTTCACTCAGAGGATGGTGGGTAAATGGAACATGCAGCCAGTGGATGTAGTTGAAGCAGAACTATAACGGTATTAAAAAGAGGTACATGGAAAGGTTTAGAAGGAAATGGGCCAAGCCCGGGCAAATGGGAATACCTTAGCCGACATGAATGAATTGGGCCAATGGGTTTTTTCCCTGCTGCATGACTACACATGGTCTATATCCCTCCATTCCTTGCAGCTCCATGAGCTTATCTGAAAGCCTCTCCGATGCCACTATTCTATCTGCTTGCTCACCACCCATGGCAGGATGTTCCAGGCACCCATCACCCTGTGTAAAAAAAACTAGACCTACACATCTCCTTTAAACTTTGTCTCTCTCACCTTAAAGCTATTCCCTCTAGTGTTTGTCAATTTCACATTGGGAAAGAAGGTCTAACTGACTAGTCTCTCTATACCTCTCGTAACTTTATATAATTTTTTTTTTTTTTTTTTTTTTTTTGAAAAGCATATGTACAAATAGAAATAAAAGACACATTTATTACAGAGTTCTTACATAGCTTCAATTTTTAAATTTTTAAAGAGAGAAAATAAAAAAATAAAGAAGAAAGGAAAAAAAACAAAACTATAAACTATTGGGAAGAGAGACTAAGAGGATTAAAAGAAAAAGATATAACTATAAAAATTAAAGGGAGTAGATCCGGGAGACAATAACCACAGTTGTACATCCAACCCCTAACTCAAGTTTCAACTTTTAATTTAAAATTTTTATTTTAGTCCTGTGCCAAACCCATTTACTTTTCTAAAAATTCAATAAATGGAGACCATATTTTTAAAAATAACTCAGGTTTGTCAATTAAGGCAAATCTTATTTTTTTCCAAATGCAGGGTCTCTGTCATTTCCGTAGTCCACATTTTAATTGTGGGGGTTATTGGTTTTTTCCAAAATTTAAGTATTAATTTTTTCGCAGTTATTAGACTGTAATCAAGAAAATGTACCTGACTTGTTGTAAAGTTTGTAGTATGTTCTGATAATCCTAATATAATTAATTTTGGATCCATATCCAATTGCTTGTTAATAACTTTAGAAACTATTTTTAAAATCTCCAACCAGAAGTTTTGCATTTTTATATAAGTTACGAAAATGAGTTAAATTAGCTTCTTGAAATTGACATTTATCACAAATAGGAGAGATACTAGGAAAAATCCTATTTAATTTCGTCTTCGAATAATGTAACCTATGTATTATTTTAAATTGTATTAAGGAATGTCTAGTATTTAATGAACATTGGTGTATATGTTGTAAACTTTCATCCCATATATCTTGCATTATGAGTTGCTTCAATTCGTCCTCCCATGCTCGTCTATAAGATTCTGATGACGGAATGTCAGTGTCTAGGAGAGTGTTATAAATAAAGGATATTAATTTATTTGAATTATAATGTCGATTCAGGCATACATCAAGTGTTTCTGGACCTCTAAACTTATATTCTTGCATATGTAATTTCACATAATCTCTAAGTTGTAAATATCTAAAATAATTATTAACATGTAAATCTGCTTCTGCTTCTGTAAATACTTCTGCTGTAAATCCTGAAAAGAAAGAAAAGTTCCCTTATGATAAAGATCTCCCACCCTTTTAATTCCATAACTTTTCCATTGAGCAAATCCTCCATCTAAGACAGACGGTTTAAAAGAAGGGTTATTCGCAATAGGAAGGAAAACAGATAATTTACTCAATTTTAACGTAAGCTTTAATTGTTTCCAGGTACGGATAACACTGTGTATAATGGGATTACCTCCATATGTTTTTTTATTTAAATTTATTGGAGCTAAGAGGATCGCACCAATATCAAATGGTAAACAATCCTCTTTCTCCATCTTTAACCAATCCGGTTGTTGATCAGAATCATCCAACCAGCAGGTTATATTTTTAATATTAACCGCCCAATAATAAAATAAGAAGTTAGGTAAGGCAATTCCTCCATTAGTTTTAGACTTACATAGATGTCTTTTATTTATTCTATGAGTCTTGTAGTCCCAAATAAAATTAGTAACAATTGAATCAATTTTTAAAAAATACTTTTTTGGTAGATCGGAATTGCTTGAAATAAGTATAGTAGCTGTGGGAGAAAGATCATCTTTATAGCATTACTACGACCAACTAATGATATAGGAAGTGTTTTCCAAAATTGGATATTTCTATGTAATTTAGTGAGTAAAGGAGGAAAATTTAATTTAAATAAAGAAGTATATTTCCTAGTCACGTAAATTCCAAGATATTTAAACTTTTCATAGGCAATTTTAAAAGGAAATTGTTGAAGTATGGCCGGATTATGCTCCATTATTGGCATAATTTCACTTTTGTGCCAGTTAATTCTATAACCTGAAAATTAACCAAATTGAGTTATGAGATTTAATAAATTCGGAATGCTAATTTCTGGCTTTGTAATATATATTAATACATCATCCGCATATAAAGAAATTTTATTGGTTGTATGTTTAGTATTACAGCCATGAATATCTGAATTTGATCTAATACTCTCAGCAAGTGGTTCTATAATAAGGGCAAATAGAAGCGGTGATAGTGGACATCCTTGTCTACAACCCCTAGATAAATGAAATTTGGATGACAGCATTTGATTAGTTAATATTCTAGCTGTTGGGGATGTATATAAAAGTTTCACCCATGAACAAAAATTTTCACCTAATTGAAATTTTTCCATCACTGAGAAAAGATAGGGCCATTCTACTTGATCAAATGCTTTTTCAGCATCTAGCGAGATGATTGCTAAATCTTCGTTTAATAGTCGATTTGAATATATTATATTGAACAAGCGTCTCAAATTGAAAAATGAATATCGTTTGGCTATAAAGCCTGATTGATCGGGGTGTATCAATTTATCTATAACTAGACTTAATCTATGAGCTAAGATTTTCGCTAATATCTTCTGATCAGTATTTAAAAGAGCTATCGCCCTATACGAACCAGGGTCTTCAGAATCCTTATCTTTTTTAGGAATGAGGATTATTGTTGATTCAGTCAGAGTTTGCGGTAATCTCTGTTGTTTAAAGGCGTGACTATATAGTTTGCAAACGTGGAGAGATCAAATCACTACATTTTTTATAAAATTCATTATTTAAGCCATCAGGGCCAGGAGTCTTCCCATTTTTCATGGATTTAATGGTCTCTTCAACGTCTTTCATAGTTATTTCTGCGCCCAGTGAATTTCTATCACTCACATTCAAACCAGGAAGGTTACATTCCTGCAAAAAGTTTTGCATCTGCGCAGAGCTATCTATTATTTTTGATGAATATAATGACTGATAAAATTGCAAAAATCTCTGATTAATATCCTTAGGTAATTTAAGCAAATCTCCGTTTTCTGATCCAATTTTATGAATTGTAGAATCATCTTCTAATTTGCGGAGTTGACGTGCTAGCAATTTCTGTGGTTTATCTCCAAATTCAAAATGTTTTTGTTTAGTATATTGAAAAAGCCTAAAAATATGAGCTGAGAGAATATAATTTAACTTATATTTGAGAGCTGCAATTTTATTATGTATTTCAATAGAGGGAGCGATGGCATTTGTTATGTCTAACTGTTTTATCTGACTTTCTAGGTCATGTTGTTCAGCCCGCTTCTTCTTGTTTTGAAACGCTTGAAAGGCAATAATACATCCTCTCACAAACGCTTTAAATGTTTCCCAAAGCAGGGACGCAAGTGTTTCAGGGAGGTCATTTGCGTAAAAAAAAGTTTCAAATTGCGATTTAAGATAGTCATAACATGCTTTTTCATTTAAGATTTGCGGATTAAATCTCCAATTAGTCTGTTTCCCCGTTACTCCTTGGAGTTTTACCCTAAATGTTAAAGGGGCATGATCGGATATAATAATATTATGATATTTTGAATTATACGTATAAGGAATAAGTTTGGAGTCTACCAAGAAATAGTCAATTCTTGAGTAAGTTTTATGCACTGGTGAATAAAATGAATACTCTCGGCCTGAAGGATTTTCAATCCTCCAAACATCTTTTATATTTGCACTATTTATATAAGAGTTTAATAATTCACACGACTTGGATTTTGTTTTCCTTTGAGTTGACGATCTATCCAAATAAGGATCTAATGTACAATTTAAATCTCCTCCAATTATCAAGTTATATTGTCCAAATTCTGGAATGGTATTAAATATATATTTTTTAAATAACGGATTATCAAAATTTGGTGCATAGACATTCACCAATATCAATTTTGCAGAATATAGTTCTCCCACTAATATAACATATCTACCTTCAGTGTCGACTATAGAGGAAGTATGTATAAATGGTATACCCTTACGAATTAAAATGGCAACACCTCTTGATTTAAAGGGAAACGATGAGTGAAATAATTTATCAATCCATTTGCCTTTCAGTCTATTATGTGCTACATTTTTTAGATGAGTTTCCTGAAGGAACATTATGTCTGCATCAATAGATTTTAAATGTGAAAGTACTTTACCTCTTTTAATTGGTTCATTAACACCCTTGACATTCCAATTACAAAATGTAATACCTTTACCCCCTATTTTCCTAATAGAATCTTGCATCTTAACCGATAAATAGTCTATAATAAAGCAAATGGCCTGGCACCCGAACTACAACATTTTTCTTGAATAAAGGGTGGATGATCTTTTGTACTACGTAGAATGTCTCCCGGAAATATCTCCCAAAAGTATATAAATTCTGAAAAATGACATAATAATAAAAATTGAATCTAAAAAAAAATCAATATATAAAAGGTTAAAAGAGTGCAGGAAAAAAGAAGAAACAACTAAAACTACAACTACAATTAGTGCAGTTAGTGTTAGCCACCCTAAGGTGGCAAAAAATCTAAGGACTTCCGTCCGTAGGATGTAAAAAAAAAAAATACTAGCTCCGTTTTTTAACGAAGTTGTTGTTTTTTAATCTTTTTTATAAAAGAGAGATAAACGGGGCAGGCCCGAAACTAATTAGTCTATATTAAATCGATTTTTCTGTCTAAGGTGTATTAATTAAGTATTCAAAATAAAGTTTACATAAATCAAATATTACATATACTTCTTATTAGTAATGATTATTAAAAATATATATGTTTTTTGATTAATAGTAATTAGTTACGGTTAATATTCGTATAGTATGTACACTAAGCTTAAATCTTTAGGTTTTAATATTTTAAAGTCCAATCAGATGTCTGCCAATTAATAAAGCCGTGAAGTCATATTCAACCCTTCAGCGACCTTTCGATCTCCCGAGCAAATTCCAGTGCTTTATTGTGGTCAGTAAAAAAGGATTCAGTTTGATTGTAGGTAACTCGAAGTTTTGCTGGATACAACATACCAAATCTGAGCGCTGGGATCTTCCTAAGAATAGATCTTGACTCATTAAACAGTGCTCTTTTCTTAACCACCTCAGCAGGGTAATCTCTGAAGATGCGAATCTCATCGCCTTGAAATGATAAAGCTCTGTTACTAGCAATTCTCGACAGCATATCTTCTAAAACGTGAGCATTATGCACCCTCACAATCAAATGCCTTGGAGGGGCATTAGCACCTGGCCGTGCTCTCAATGCTCTGTGGGCTCGATCCAGCAAGGGCTTTGAATCCATTTTCAAAACTTCTTGTAACAGCTCAGCAGTAAAATCACGAAGGTTTTTATCTTTTTCTTTACCTTCTTTAACTCCAAGAATTCTTAAATTTTGTCGTTTAGAATGACCCTCTAGGTCAGTACATTTTTCAGTTAATTTCCTCAATAAATTAGAAAAACGCTGAGTCTCCGTCAATACTGCTTTTGTTGTTTCAGCACTCGTCTCGGCTAAAGTTTCCAACTCACATATAGCCTCATCATGTTGTTCTATTGACGCAGTGATATGGTTCACCTTACCGGAAAAATCAGAGTCCAACTTTTGTAACTTGGAGGTTACTTCCTCCACTTTATATACTTCTATCAGCTATCCTCTCCTTGTAAGTAATAGCCCATAATCCAGGCAGACATTAAACCCATTGCCTCCAGCTTTAGTCAGCCAAGAGGCCTCCAACCTCTGCCTTGGTAAAATGAATGCAACCATCAATCTCATCTATGCTCCTTGTGATTTAATTAAACCTCTGCAAGGTCACCCCTCAGCCTCCTTCACTCCAAAAAAGAAACAGCCCCCACGCACCCAGGCTCTCCTCACATCTTGAGCATTTCTGTCCCGGCAACTTCCTTCTGCAGCCTCTCTAGCTCAATCACAGACTTCCAATAGCATGGTGACCAGAAATGCACATGATACTCGAGGTATAGTCTCACCAATGTTCTATCCAGATGTAATGTGATGTCCTAACTCTTGACTCAATGTCCTGTCCAATGAAGGCAACGACGCCATATGCCGTCTTCACCACTTTGTCTACCCAAAGTATCATATTCAAGAGATCCCCCCAGGTTCCTTGAAAGTGGTGCAAAGCTGCAAAGAGTGCAGAGAGGATTTATGAGAATGTTGCCAGGATTTGAGGCCATGAGCTACAAGGACAGGTTGGCAACATTTTCACAGTGATATTTGGAATGAGCTGCCAGAGGAGATACTTGAGGTAGGTACGATAACAACATGTAAAACACATTTGGAAAGGTATATAGACAAGAAACGTTTAGAGTTAGTTACACTGTAAGTGACAGGGCCCACGAGAGTTAATAACACTAAATGACAGGGTCAAGGAGTGGTGTAAGTAACACTGTAAATGACAAGGGCCAGGAGTGTAACACTGTAAATGACAGGGGCCAGGAGAGTAAGTAACACAGTAAATGACAGGGCCCAGGAGTGTAAACTAGGTTTAGTGGGATAGGGCTAAACTCAGGCAGATGGGACTCATGTAGATGGGGCATGTTGGTCGGTGTGGACATCTTGGGCCAAAAGGCTTGTTTCCACACTGTATGACTCTATGACTCTCCCAGTCGGAGCTCCCTCTCTCACATCAGCTTTGCTTCCAATCGTTGCTGATTGTTCCTGTGATTTTTCCTCAGCTGTTTTCTCTGCCTCAGACATGGAGAGTCCATTGTTCTCAGTCAGTGAGCTTCCTAAATACTAAGAAGCATCATTGGACAGAGGGTTCTGACTATTGAATCTTAAATGGACAGAGGAAGAACATCTACTGGACACATCCATACAACACCACAGGCAATGCAATGCATCTTCTATAATTTTAATGGACAATTATAATCGAACTGCCCACCACAGAATCCTCCAATCCAACCAACACCACCAATTCCGTGCTTAAAAATGACACCAGCTCCTCCCACCCTTCTTCATCTAATCCCAGCACACTGAGCTTCTGTTGCAGTCCCCATTTAGTTACCCAACCTGCCTTTGAATACTTGCACACACAAGAACCGCGCCAGTGGATATGTAATGTACATAGAGCATTGGATAGGAAACTTCCACAGGACAATTGCTGTGCCAGACATTGGTGACTGAGCTCGGGATCAGTAACGGGCTAATGACACACAGGGCCTGGGCAGCTGAAGACAAAGACATTAATTGTGAAGCTGTTAAATTTGTGGATAACAGGTCAGAATTAGAGTGGCTGAGAGAAACAACCACTGAAGGTAATGGTGGGGCATATGTGCTGGGAAGGGGCAAGGCCATGGAAGGCATTTAAAACCAGGTTATGAATTTTATGACCAGGATCAGCAGCAACAGGTGAATGAGATTGGTGCAATAGGGAAATGATGATAGGTAAAATTCTGCCTTTGCTTTCAAACTAATAAACTTTCCATTTCTATCCCCTTTCACTGCCCCCGAACACTGCAACTCAAACACCTCCTTCTCATGCCCATCCATTCATTAGTTTGTCTCTCTCACTCTGTGTCTCTCCAACTATTGTCTCTTTCTTTTTTTTTATAATTCTATTTTTATTTTTATTTTCCAGTTCCATACATTCCACAATGATACACATTCTCATTCACCTTAAACCCTCCGTAGTTAACAAATACTGCATAAACCAAAATAAATCATACCACAGGTATTGGAAGCACTACAAGGATGGGTAATGACTTACTGGACATTTGATCATATCCAAAACTTAACTACACACAAAAACAAAAACAAAAACAACTAAAACCAACATTTGGGGTATACCTCTATAATATTTCATCACTACTTCTGGAGCGGTATGAAATCAAGGAAAATGAGATAGGACACGGAAGTAGGATACAAAGATCCGCTTTAAACAAATGATGGCCGTACGGGCATAATGTACAACATCCATTTTTCCCACCTTTTCAAAAATATTCCCTGTTGCAATCTTAAAGCAAAAGTTATCCTTTCCATTATAAAAATATCATATACAATGTTAATCCAGTCATCCACATTAGGTTTTCCAGGTTTCAACCACTTCCTAGTAATAGCTTTCCTGCTGGCAGCACTTAAGATCTGGAAAAGATACTTATCTTTAATAGAAGCATTTTGTACTGGTAAAGCACCAAAATATAAAAACTCAAATTTAAATGGAATATCCATATAAAAAACTTTTTGTAAAACCTTATGAATCTCCTGCCAAAATGGGATCACTGATACACAAGACCAAAATATGTGAAAATGGTTTGCCTCAAGGCACCCACATTGTCGCCAGCATGAAGAAGAATTTGTGTAATGCCTTTTTTGAACTGGTGTAATAAAAAACCTAATAAGGGTTTTCCAGCAAAACACCCGCCAAACATTTGAACTTGAAGTTTTCCATTGTATCTCACATAAGCTCTCCCAGGTTTCTTCCTTTAGAACCAGATTACCTTCCCTTTCCCATTTCTGTTTTACATACAGTGAGTTGCCTTTTCTCTGCCGTAAACCCTTGTATAATTTTGAGATGGTTTTCTGTTTTGAGCCTCCATGGTAAGCATCAATAAATACATTTAACAAAATATTATCCCATTTTACTTCTGCACATTCCTTTTGTATTTGATCTATATAATGGCGAATTTGAAGGTATCTATAGAAATCATCATTATTCAAACCAAATTGCCTCTTCAGATTCTCAAAGCTGTTCATAGACCCCTTATGTAAAAATGTGCAATATGATGTCAAACCTTGAGAACTCCATCTTTTAAAACTAGTGTCCTGTCTTTTTGGTACAAAATCTGGATCAAACGTGCACCATCTCAAAACCTTCACAGCATCCCTCAGATGATTTTGGGTAACGACCTTATTCCATACCTTAAGTGATAATCGAATCCATGAGTTTCCCAAATTAATTAACTTATTTGTTAACTCCTTATCTCCGATTGCAGCCTGAATCGGAAATTCCTCTGTTATAGCAATCTCAATCTCCTTCCATCTAGCACAATAGTCGGGGTTGCACCAATAAATTAATGTTCTCAGCTGAGCTGCTGCATAATAGTCTTTCAAGCACGGGAGTGCAACTCCACCTTTATTTTTGGTCAGTTGTAACCCCTGGTATCTGATTCTTGGTCTTTGTCCCTGCCAAATATACCTCGAGATTTGTTTATCCCACTATTGAAATTGTTGGTCTGATATATCTAGTGGAAGTGATTGAAAGAGATACAACAGCCTCGGTAACATAACCATTTTGACCGATTCAATACAAGATCCAAAATTAAGATAAGGTATTAGGTCCCACCTCCTAATGTCTTCCCTGATCTTATTGTTCAATGGGAGGTGGTTAAGCAAGTGCAGTTTAGTCAGATCTATTGGAATGTTTATTCCCAGATATCTCATGGATTCAGCATCCCACCTCAAATTAAACTTTTCCCTTACTTTTACTGAGGGGCTATATTTGAAACTAAGAATTTGTGTTTTTATAACATTTAACTTGTAGCCAGAGAAGGATCCATATCGTTCCAAAACATAAAATAACTGTAACAAAGACTGTTCAGGGTCTGACAAATACACCAATACGTCATCGGCAAATAAAGAAATCTTTTGTTCCCCTCCTTTCATTACTATTCCTTTGATATTATTATTCTGGATAATCCACTGACTCAAAGGTTCGATAAAAACCGCAAATAAAAGGGGGCTGATTGGACATCCCTGTCTTGTTCCTCTTTCTAGCAAAAATGGTTTTGAAACTACTCCGTTAATTTTAATTCTTGCATTTGGGCTATCATAAAGAGCCTGTATTGTTTTAATAAAAGTATTGTGAAATCCAAATCTATCTAAAGCTCTAAGCAAAAAAGACCAATTTACACAATCAAAAGCTTTTTCAGCATCTAACCTAACTAGGACTGCTTCTAAGTTAAATTTTGTTATGTGGTCAATTATGTGCAATGTCCTTCTAATGTTGTCTTGGGTTTGTCTCCCTCGAACAAACCCTGTCTGATCCAGGCTAATAATTTGTGGTAGCAAACACTCTAATCGTTTGGCTAGTATGTGAGTAAACATTTTGTAATCCTGGTTGAGTACGCTCACTGGCCTAAAATTACTGCATACAGATTTATCTTTTCCCTCTTTCGGAATCAATGAGATTACTGCCTCCTTCCAGGAGAACCCAATTGAAAGTGCGTTGTAACGTAGGGACCAATGAGTCCACCATTACCCGGTACCATTCTGAAGGGAACCCGTCTGGGCCCGGGGCCTTATTTGGTTTAAGATGTACTATAGCAGACCTAACTTCTTTCTCTGTTATTTCAGCTACAAGGGACTTACTCTGTTCACTGGTCAATTTTGGCAAATGAATCTCATTAAAGAAATCCTCCATTTTCTCCCCACTGATTTGAGGTTGTAAATATAATCTTTTGAAATATATATCAAAACAATTTTGTATTTCCTTCAATTTATAGTGTGTAAAATTAGTTACAGGGTGTTTTATTTTATGAATTGTATTCTCTGCCTGTTGTTTTTTTAGTTTATAGGCTAATAATTTACTGGCTTTTCCTCCCCCATCATAATATTTCTGTTTTACAAAAATCAACTTTTTTTCTATATCTTTTGTATAAATATCATTTATTTCATTCTTCTTCTTCACAATTAGTTCTCGGATTTTTTGATCATTTGTATCCTTATGGTTTTGTTCCAGTTGTTTCAGTTCCACTTGCAGCCGATCTAACTTTTCATGTCTAGCTTTCTTTATGTGAGCACTGTATCCTATTATCTTGCCCCGAAGCACCGCTTTACATGCATCCCACAGTATCAGAGGTGAAACTTCGTCATTGTCATTTAGTTCCAGATACTCTGTAATATCGTTCTTAATCTGTTCTTTCATATGAGTCAGTACATATGTATTTAATCTCCATAAAGTGTCTCTTTGATACCGATCAAGAAGTAGTTTTAAATACACAGGACTATGATCTGAAAGGTCCATGCTCCCCACCTCGCAGCTTACAACCCTATGAAGGTCTTTTCCAAAGGTAAGAAAATAATCAATCCGAGAATATGCCAAATGTGGATTAGAAAAATATGTGTAGTCTCGTTTTGACAAATTTAGTTCTCTCCATACATCAATTAATCCAATATCCTTCATTGCCAAATTAATTTTTTTATTTATCAATTTCGGCTGAGCTATATGAACATTTGAAGAGTCCAGTTTAGGATTTAATCTAACATTAAGATCCCCCCCACAGATTAATACTCCCTGGGTTTCAGATATTATCAAATCAAACACTTGTTTAAAAAATTTCCAATCCGAGTTGGGAGGAGCGTAAATATTAAACAGAGTAACCAATGAGCCGCCTAAATTACCTCTCATGAAGATATATCTCCCCTCTGGATCTCTCTTTTCAAAGGTGGGATCAAAACTAACTATTGTCTCTTTCATGCCTTCTCCCCTCACCTTCTCCATTGGACAATCCCTCTCTCGTTCCACATTTCCAACCTTTGCTCAGTTTGCCACTGTGACATTTGGCCAGTTACCTGGGATCCTGAAGTGCAAGATGCCTTGTTCTCATTGAACTGCCATTATAAATATGATAACAGAACAGGGTAGAATTGAACAGTGGAGCATTTCCATTGGAACTGCAATGTCCAGATATGTGAGAGTGAATTATTAACATACTGCACGGAAACAGGCCACTCAGTCCAATAATTCAAAGAAGGACACAAGAAGCCTGAGTAACTCAGGGGACAGGCAGCATCTCTGCAGAGAAGGAATGGGTGACGTTTCGGGTCTCGACCCAATCCTTTTCCCCAGAGATGCTGCCTGTCCCAATGATTTGCTCCAGCTTTTTGTGTATATCTTCCGTTTAAACCAGCATCCCACAGTATTCCTGCACAGTCCAATATTTCAAACTGTATTGAAAACTCTCTTTGCCTCCCTCTCCCCCCACTCCACTAACTTTCCCTTTGTCCTTTGTGGCTTAATTTGCATCTGAGGCCTTTCACAAAATGTTACCTGTGCCTGATATGAAAAGTACTTTATTTTCCGTCCAGGTGTTTCTTTTTACAAACAGGATTGTGGGAATGGATGCAAATTAATCTGCAGAGTTTCCATTGGAAATGTTATGATGGCAGATTTGAATTTGGTATACAGAAGCCCTCCACTCAAACTCCTATGAAAACTGCCTCTATCTGTCCATTCCCTCCTCCTATTCCCACCACTTTGCCACTCTCCTTTTCCATAAATTCTCCTGTTTCCTTATTGCTCAATTTGCATCTGAGCCCATTCATCAATGGTTACCCGATTCCTTGGTGTGAAAAGTCCCTTGTTCTCAGTCTATGTATTTCCTGTTAAAAACAGGGATGATAGAGCAGGGCAGAGTTAACTCATTAGTAATGTAGTGGTTGCCAAAACAAGGGTGTTTTGTGTGGAAGTTACTGCAGAGGAATAGGCCATTCGGCCCAACGACATTGACTTGTTTTATACTGCACACCAACATCCTGCAATGTGGAAGCACTGTGCACTCAGCTGTGTCGTGGGATTGCAGTGAACAGAGGGGACTGGACAAGGAACATCCACACAATCATTCCTCGCTCACTAAATATTACATCAGTTTAACGAAAGAACTGAATTGGAAGCAGCCATATATCTTGGACCATTAAAAATTATGGAGAGTACTGCAAAGAGGGTAACAGATAGGACCACTAAACGGTTTGAAAATCAGCATAACATCATGACTGAGCTCAACACAGAGGAAATAGTGGAATAAGACGTAGCAAACTGGAAAACAAGGATCATCAGTTATTTACTCAAGCTTCCAAGGATACTCTGTTTCTCAGTCTGTCCACCCACTCGTCGTTCTCTCCTGTTCCCTCATATTCCAGTCCCCATTTCACCAACTGTCCCCTTGATTCCTTGTGTCAAATTTTGCTCAGTTTGCAGCCTTCTGTTCACCAATGTTACCTGCGCTCCTGATATTGAAAGTTGCTTGTTCGCACTTTATTCAGTCTGATGAAGGGTCTGATGAAGGGTCCCAATCCAAACTGCTTTCCATTCCTTCTACATGCGACTAGGACATTTTAAAAATTACAAAAACATGGCTAAGAGAGGTACAGAACTGGCAGTTTAATGATCCAGGGTACAGGTGCTAGAGGTACAAGAGATGGGGGTAAAAGAGGAGAGGTTGTTGCTCGATTGATTAAGGAGAATGTCACGGCAGTAATCAGATGACATTTCTGATGGGTCTTGTAGTGAGGTTGTATTAGTGGAGCTCAGAAATTAAAAAACGGATGATTAGCTTGTTGGGAGTGTACTACAGGCCCTTAAATAGCCAACGGGAATTATAAGAACAAATGTGCGAGGAGATTTCAGACAGCTGACTAATAGGGTTACCATCATCGGAGATTTTAACTTACCCAATATAGACTGGGACAGCCAGAGTGTCAAGGGCTGAGATGGCATGGAATTTGTCAAATGAGTTCAGGAAAGTTTCCTCAGGCAATAATTAGTGGCCACTATGGGAGAGAGCAAAGCTCGATCTTCTCTTTAGAAATTGGGGCAGGCAAGTGCCTGAAATGTCAGTGGACGAGCGTTTTAGGAGGTGTTGGAAAATAACTGCAGATGCTGGTACAAATCGAAGGTATCACAAAATGCTGAAATAATTCAGCAGGTCAGGCAGCATCTCAGGAGAGAAAGAATGGGTGACGTTTCGGGTCGAGACCATTCTTCAGACTGATGTCAGGGGGCGGGACAAAGAAAGGATATAGGTGGAGACAGGAAGACACAGGGAGAACTGGGAAGGGGGAGGGGAAGAGGGAGATAGAGGAACTATCTAAAGTTGGAGAAGTCAATGTTCATACCGCTGGGCTGCAAGATGACCAAGCAAAATATGAGGTGCAGTTCCTCGAATTTCCGGTGGGCCTCACCATAGCACTGGAGGAGGCCCATCCATGACAGAAAGGTCAGACTGGGAATGGGAGGGGGAGTTGAAGTGCTTAGCCACCGAGAGATCAGGTTGGTTAAGGCGGACTGAACAAAGGTGTTGAGCGAAACGATCACCGAGCCTGCGTTTGGTCTCGCCGATGTAGAGAAGTTGACATCTAGAACAGCGGATACAATAGATGATGTTGGAGGAGGTGCAGGTGAACCTCTGTCTCACCTGGAAAGACGATTTGGGTCCTTGGATGGAGTTGATCGGGGAGGTAAAGGGACATGTGTTGCATCTCCTGCGGTTGCAGGGGAAAGTGCCCGGGGAGGGGGTGGTTTGGGTAGGAAGGGACGAGTGGACCAGGGAGTTACGGATGGAACGGTCTCTACGGAACGCAGAAAGGGGAGGAGATGGGAAGATATGGCCAGTGGTGGGGTCCCGTTGGAGGTGATGGAAATGTTGGAGGATGATTTGTTGGATACGCTGGCTGATGGGGTGGAAGGTGAGGACGAAACGTCACCCATTCCTTCTCTCCTGATATGCTGCCTGACCTGCTGAGTTACTCCAGCATTTTGTGATACCAGCGTTTTAGGAGGAGTGACCACAGTTCTATTAGCTTTAAAATAGTTATGGTTAAAGAGAGGGTGGGCTCACAAGTTAAAATTCTAAATTGGGACTCGTGTAACTTTGATGGTATGAGACAGGAACTTGCTCAAGTTGATTGGAGTAGGTTCTTTGCAGGCAAAGAAACATCCGGAAAGCGGGATGCCTTTAAAAGTGTGATGGCATGTGCTCAGAACATGCATGTTCCAATTCGAGCAAAGGGCAAGGCAGGTGGGAGTAAGGAAGCCTGCATGATCAGAGAAATTGAGCCTCTGGTCTGGAAAAAGGAGGCATAGAACTTGTGTAGGCAGCTGGGATCAAGTGTAACCCTGGAGAAGTTTCGGGAAAATCAGGAGGGCAAAAAATAGGGAAATAATATTAAGGAAAATCCAGAGAGATTTTATGTACATTAAGATAAAGACGGTAAATAGAGAGAGAATAGGGTTCTCCAGAAACCAAAATGGCTATCTCTAAATGCTGCAGGAGACGGGCAAGGTCCTCAGTTAGGAAAGTCTGTAATATGGTCGAAGAGGTACTGGATGTCCTAAGGTAATTGGAAGTACATAAATTTCCTGGGCCTGATCAGACATATCCAAGAATACTGTAGGTAGCTTGAGAAGAATTGCAGGATCCCTGGCTAAGATATATGAATCATCATTAGGCGCGGGTGAGCTGCCGCAAGAGTGGAGGGTGGCTAATGTTGCGCCTCTATTTGAGAAAGGCTGCAAGGAATAACCTGGGAACTATAGACCAGTGAGCCTAACATCTGTGGTAGGCAAATTATTGGAGAGGATTCTGAGATGAGATATACATGCATTTGGTTAGACATGGGCTGATTAGAGTCAGAGAGTTACACAGCGTGGAAACAGACTTTTTGGTCCAACTTGCCTATGCCGACCAACATGCCCCATCTACGCTGCCCTGGTGTGCTTAAAATGTTTAAAGTCCTCTTCATGCATGATAATAAGTCTGTGTTTTAAATTAGGTTGAAACTGGGCATCTGCAGCTGACACTCACTGCAGTTTACTTTAGTCAGATTCTGTTCTCAAAGGACAAATGGCAATCATAAAACAATAAAATACAGTTGAAAGGGTAACAGGACATTTGCTTATCTGTAATGGCTGTGTTTACTCTGCTGCGCTTTGAGAGGTGCACAATGTATATTTGTATAAGATCATTTGGAGGAAGGAAAACCTCTAAAGTGTTTGCTATGGCAAACCAAACATCAAAAGGAAAGTCTGTACTTAAGGATCAGATGAATCTTTGTTCGTTGAGCAATCTCCTACGATTGCTCCCAGTGATCACTGTGTTTGGCGCTTTGGAATAAACTCTTGCTTGTCTTGCCAGATCTTTGTGTTGTGTTTTAACGTTTTCTTTAACAAGGGGGAGTTGGGCAAGCTAGGGCTTTATTCCTTTGAGCTCAGGAGGCTAAGCGGTGATCATAAGGTGTATATATTATTGTCTATGTCGTCTGAACGTTTGACAGCACCGGGCCTCGACTCGCCAAAGTTTAGAAAGTTGAGGGGGGATCCTCATTGAAAATTACAGAACAATGGAACGCTGTAGAGTGGATGTGGAAAGCATGTTTCCACTGGTGGGAGAGTTTCAGACCAGAAGTTATAGCCACAGAATGAAAGGGGGCTCTTTCAGAAACGAGGTAAGGAGGAACTTCTTTAGTCATAGGATAGTTAATCTGTGGAAGAAGACAGAAGGCAGTCAGTGGATATTTTTAAGGCAGAGATGGACAAATTCTTGATTAGAATAGGTGTCAAGTGTTATGGGGAGAAGGAAGGAAAATGGGATTAGGATACAGACATCAGCCATGATTGAATGGGGAAGTGGTCTCGATGGACCAAATTGCCTAATTCTACTCGTGTAACTCGTGAACTTTTATCCTGAGTAGGGAAATCAAGAACCAGAGGGACTTAAGTTTAATGTGAGAGGCAAAAGATTCAATAGAAATCTGAGGGCAGCATTTTCAAACAGGGGGTGGGTAAATAGAAGTAGCTGCCAGAGGAGGTAGTTAAGGCGGGTGCTGTAAAAACATTTAAAAACATTTGGACAGGTACTTGGATAGGAAAGGTTTAGAGGGTTATGGGCCACATTCTGGCAGGTGGGACTAGCGTAGACTGAAGGAAGAAGAGCCTGCTCATTGAACAGAAGAGCCTGCTTCTGTGCAGTATGACTCCAGGTCGATTTAGAGATAGTCAGCATTGCTTTGGCAATGGGAAATCCTATCTCACAAACCTAACAAGTATATTTCGAAGATGAGGCCAGGACAGTGAGCAGGGCAGTTTCAGACTTCAGAACACCACTGACAAGTTGCCATAGGGTAGACTAGTGTGGAAGGTTAGATCACATGGAATCCAAGGCGAGCTAGACAATTCGATTCAAGATTGGCTTGGATGAAAGAGTCAATGGTTAGTTTTAGAGCACTGTTTTTCTCATTGGAGGCCTGTGACCAGTGGAGTGATGCAGAGGTTAGTGCTGTGTCCACTGTTGTTTGTTATCCACATTAACAATCTGGATGACAGTGTAGTTAAATTTGTACGTGAATTTGTAAATTATGGTAATTATTACACCATAATTGTTCAGTCACATTCAGGGAGAGCATGGTGACGCTGGAATTCTCCACCCTGGAGGTTAGATTGTTGATGATGGAGGTCACAGATCAGTTTTTCAAAGATCATGGAATGCAAAGCTATGTGCAGTTGGCACAGGAGAGGAGTTGAGGTGTGGAGCAAATTGGCTCTGGTCACATTAAATTATGGGGCATGTTTGAGGAGACAAGTGGCCCACTCTCACTTCTGTCCCTTTCGTGTAGTGGTGTAAAAGGGTAGAGTGCTTTGGGAGGTGATTCTTGGGCAGGGGGTCTAATCAGCCATGTCTGGATGATCTAAATTCAGTTGAGATCGGCCCCGTGGAGTGCTCATCCTGCAACATGTGGAAGATCAGGGATATTGTCGGTGTCCCTGATGACTACGTGTGCAGGAAGTGTGTCCAGCTGCAGCTCCTGGCAGACCGCATTGAACGGTTGGAGCTGCGGTTGGATTCATACTGGAGCATCCAAGATGCTGAGAAGGTCGTGAATAGCACGTACAGTGAGTTGGCCACACCGCAGGTAAAAGACAAGCGGACAGAAAGGGAACAGGTGGCCACGAGCCAGCGTAGCAGTAGGCAGGTAGTGCAGGAGTCTCCTGCGGTCATCTCCCTCCTAAACAGATATACCATTTTGGATACTGTTGGGGGAGATGGCTCACCAGGGGAAGGCAGCAGCAGCCAAGTTCATGGCACCGTGGGTGGCGCTGTGGCAAAAGAGGAGAGGAAAAAGAGTGGAAGGGCTATAGTAATAGGGGATTCAATTGTAAGGGGAATAGATAGGCGTTTCTGCGGCCGCAAACGAGACTCCAGGATGGTATGTTGCCTCCCTGGTGCAAGGGTCAGGGATGTCTCTGAGCGGCTGCTGAACATTCTGGAGGGGGAGGGTGAACAGCCAGTTGTCGTGGTGCACATTGGCACCAACGATATAGGTAATGAGGTCCTACAAGGTGAATTTAAGGAGCTAGGAGATAAACTTAAAAGTAGGACCTCAAAGGTAATAATCTCTGGATTACTACCAGTGCCACGTGCTAGTCAGAGTAGAAATAGGAGGATATTTCAGATGAATATGTGGCTTGAAAAATGGTGCAAGGGGGAGGGATTCAAATTTCTAGGACATTGGAACCAGTTCTGGGGGAGGTGGGACCAGTACAAACAGGACGGTCTGCACCTGAGCTGGAATGGAACCAATGTCCTTGGGGGAGTGTTTGCTAGTGCTGTCGGGGAGGATTTAAACTAATGTAGCAGGGGGATGGGAGCATGAACAGAGAGACAGAGGGATGTAAAATGAGGGTCGAAGCAATAGGTAGCAAGGTGAAAAGTGGCAGGCAGACAAATCCAGGGCAAAAATCAAAAAGGGCCACTTTTCAACATAATTGTATAAGGGTTGTAAAAACAAGCCTGAAGGCTTTGTGTCTCAATGCAAGGAGCATTCGTAATAAGGTGGATGAGTGGAATGTGCAGATAGTTATTAATGAATATGATATAGTTGGGATTACAGAGACATGGCTCCAGGGTGTCCAGGGCTGGGAGCTGAACATCCAGGGATATTCAATATTCAGGAGGGATAGACAGAAAGGAAAAGGAGGCGGGGTAGCGTTGCTGGTTAGAGAGGAGATTAACGCAATAGAAAGGAAGGACATTAGCTTGGAGGATGTGGTATCGATATGGGTAGAGCTGCGAAACACTAAGGGGCAGAAAACGCTAGTGGGATTTGTGTACAGGCCACCTAACAGTCGTAGTAGAGTTGGGGATGGCATCAAACAGGAAATTAGAAATGCGTGCAACAAAGGTAAAACAGTTATAATGGGTGACTTCAATCTACATATAGATTGGGTGAATCAAATTGGCAGAGGTGCTGAGGAAGAGGATTTCTTGGAATGTATGCGGGATAGTTTTCTAAACCAACATGTAGAGGAACCAACGAGAGAGCAGGCTATTCTAGACTGGGTATTGAGTAATGAGGAAGGGTTAGTTAGCAGTCTTGATGTGCGTGGCCCCTTGGGCCATAATATGGTTGACCATAAGAGTGACCATAATATGGTTGAGTTCTTCATTAGGATGGAGAGTGACATAGTTAATTCAGAAACAACGGTTCTGAACTTAAAGGTAACTTTGAGGGCATGAGACGTGAATTGGCCAAGATAGACTGGCAATTGATTCTTAAAGGGTTGACGGTGGATATGCAATGGAAGGCATTTAAAGACCGCATGGATGAACTACAACAATTGTTCATCCCAGTTTGGCAAAAGAATAAATCAGGGAAGGTAGTGTATCCGTGGCTAACAAAGGAGATTAGGGATAGTATCAAAACAAATGATGAAGCGTACAAATTAGCAAGAAAAAGCAGCCTACCAGAGGACTGGGAGAAATTCAGAGTCCAGCAGAGGAGGACAAACGACTTAATTAGGAAAGGGAAAATAGATTATGAAAGAAAACTGGCAGGGAACATAAAAACTGACTGCAAAAGCTTTTATAGGTATGTGAAGAGAAAAAGATTAGTTAAAACAAATGTAGGTCCCTTGCAGTCAGTAACAGGTGAATTGATCATGGGGAACAAGGACATGGCAGACCAATTGAATAACTACTTTGGTTCTGTCTTCACTAAGGAAGACATAAATAATCTGCCGGAAATAGCAGGGGACCGGGGGTCAAATGAAATGGAGGAACTGAGTGAAATCCAGGTTAGTCGGGAAGTGGTGTTAGGTAAATTGAATGGATTAAACGGCAATAAATCCCCAGGGCCAGATAGGCTGCATCCCAGAGTGCATAAGGAGGTAGCCCCAGAAATAGTGGATGCATTAGTGATAATTTTTCAAAATTCTTTAAATTCTGGAGTAGTTCCTGAGGATTGGAGGGTAGCTAATGTAACCCCACTTTTCAAAAAGGGAGGGAGAGAGAAAATGGGAATTACAGACCAGTTAGTCTAACATCGGTAGTGGGGAATATGCTAGAGTCAGTTATTAAAGATGGGATAGCAGCACATTTGGAAAGTGGTGAAATCATTGGACAGTCAGCATGGATTTATGAAAGGTAAATCATGTCTGACGAATCTTATAGAATTTTTCGAGGATGTAACTAGTAGAGTGGATAAGGGAGAACCAGTGGATGTGTTATATCTGGACTTCCAGAAGGCTTTCGACAAGGTCCCACATAAGAGATTAGTATGCAAACATAAAGCACACGGTATTGTGGGTTCAGTATTGATGTGGATAAAGAACTGGCTGGCAGACAGGAAGCAAAGAGTAGGAATAAACGGGTCCTTTTCAGAATGGCAGGCAGTGACTAGTGGGGTACCGCAAGGCTCAGGGCTGGGACCCCAGCTATTTACAATATATATTAATGATTTGGACGAGGGAATTGAATGCAACATCTCCAAGTTTGCGGATGTCACGAAGCTGGGGGGCAGTGTTAGCTGTGAGGAGGATGATAGGAGGCTGCAACGTGACTTGGATAGGTTAGGTGTGTAGGCAAATGCATGGCAGATGCAGTATAATGTGGATAAATGTGAGGTTATCCACTTTGGTGGCAAGAACAGGAAAGCAGACTATTATCTGAATGGAGGCCGATTAGGAGAAGGGGAGATGCAACGAGACCTCGGTGTCGTGGTACACCAGTCATTGAAAGTAGGCATGCAGGTGCAGAAGGCAGTGAAGAAAGCGAATGGTATGTTGGCATTCATAGCGAGGGGATTTGAGTATAGGAGCAGGGAGGTTCTGCTGCAGTTGTACAGGGCATTGGTGAGACCACACCTGGAGTATTGCGTACAGTTTTGGTCTCCTAATCTGAGGAAAGACATTCTTGCCATAGAGGGAGTACAGAGAAGGTTCACCAGATTGATTCCTGGGATGGCAGGACTTTCATATGAAGAAAGACTGGATAGACTCGGCTTGTACTCGCTGGAATTTAGAAGATTGAGGGGGGATCTTATAGAAACTTACAAAATTCTTAAGGGGTTGGACAGGCTAGATGCAGGAAGATTGTTCCCGATGTTGGGGAAGTCCAGAACAAGGGGTCACAGTTTAAGGATAAGGGGGAAGTCTTTTAGGACCGAGATGAGAACGTTTTTTTTCACACAGAGTGGTGAATCTGTGGAATTCTCTGCCACAGAAGGTAGTTGAAGCCAGTTCATTGGCTATATTTAAGAGGGACTTAGATGTGGCCCTTGTGGCTAAAGGGATCAGGGGGTATGGAGAGAAGGCAGGTACAGGATACTGAGTTGGATGATCAGCCATGATCATATTGAATGGCGGTGCAGGCTCGAAGGGCCGAATGGCCTACTCCTGCACCTATTTTCTATGTTTCTAAAGAGATAAATGAGGAGGTGCGATCATAATGAGGCGTAAGGCAAAACAAAACACACACCCATCTTCCAGTCCCAGCTCCCTCTCACCTCAGCCTTTCTTGTGTCTGTTGCTCAACTGTTCCCTGCGGCCTTTCACCAGATCTTGCCTCTGTTTCTGACATGTAGAGCCCATTGTTCTCGCTCTATCCGCTTCCTGAAACAAATGCGACATCAGTCAGGGGTGCGACAGGGAAATAAAATCTGACTGCTAGAACTTTAATGAATGTTGGAATACAAAGAGTCATGCAGCACCACATCCCCTTTAAATTTTCCCCTCTCACACTGAACCTATAAACCCTAGTTTCAGACCTTCACCCGGTCTGTGCTCACATGATTTTATAAACCTGTATGTCATCTCAAGTTTCTTTGCTCCATGGAAATCAATCCCAGCCTATCCAGCTCCTCCTTCTCACTCAAACCCTCCAATCCAGGTAATCAATCGATCTATGTTGCATCTTTTCCAGTTTACTAACACCCTTCCTGTAGCAGGGTGAATGGAACTGTACATATCATAGCGGGTGTGGTCTCCCTAACGTCTTGCACATTGAGACAGGATGCTGCAGAACAGATCTAGAGACAGATTACCTCTGGGGCTGTCTGCATTCCCTATACCTCCCTGGCCAGGCTCCATCTCCAACCCCCTCCGTGTCTCCCTCCTGCTAATGTCCCCCTCCACAGGTCAAATATCAATCCCCCTGTGTCTGCCTCACATGTCCGAAACCCTCACCATCCCCTCTGCCCCTCCTCACCCTTGACTCCCATAACCTTTGCTATCTCCTCTCCATCCTCCTTGCTGTCCCTGCCCAACCATCGTCCCCTTCAGCCCCCATGTCCTCCCTCCCACCCTGCCTACGCCCCTCACTGCCCATCCTCCTCCCACCCCACTCTCCCCACACCCCTCACCTTCTCTCCCCACACCCTCCCCCTCTCCCCACACCCTCCCCCTACACGCCTCACTCTCCCCCTACACCGCCTACCCTCCCCCCACAACCTCCCACTATACCCCTCACCGTCTCCTCACCCTCTCCCCTCACCCTCTCCCTCACCCCCTCACCTCACCCTCCCCCCACACCCCCCTCACCCTCCCCTCACCCTCCCCTACACCCTTTCCCCACAACCCCCTCACCCTCTCTCCCTACACCCTCCCCCTCCCCCCTCACCCTCACCCTCTCCCCTCAACCTCTCCCCACACCCCCCTCACCCTCTCCCCCTACACCCTCCCCCTCACCCTCTCACCCCCTCTCCCTACACCCTCCCCCTCACCCTCTCTCCCTACACCCTCCCCCTCACCCTCCCCTACAGCCCCCTCACCCTCTCACCCTCTCTCCCTACACCCTCCCCCTCTCCCCCCTCACCCTCTCTCCCTACACCCTCCCCCTCTCCCCCTCTCTCCCCACACCCTCCCCCTCTCCCCCTACACCCTCCCCCTCACCCTCACCCTCTCCCCACACTCCCCTCACCCTCCCCCTCACCCTCACCCTCTCCCCTCACCCTCTCCCCTCACCCTCTCTCCTCACCCTCTCCCCTCACCCTCTCCCCCTACACCCTCCCCCTCCCCCCTCCCCCTCACCCCTCACCCTCTCCCCACACCCCCCTCACCCTCCCCCTCCCCCTCTCCCCTCACCCTCTCCCCACACCCCCCTCACCCTCACCCTCCCCCTCTCCTCACCCTCTCCCTCACCCCTCACCCTCTCTCCTCACCCTGTCCCCTCTCCCCACCCCCTCACCTTCCCACCCCACTGCCCCCCTTCCCTCCCCATCCCGCTTCTCACTCCCTCCCCTCCCCCCTCCCCTCCCCCAACTTCCCCGCCCCCAACTTCCCCGCCCCCATCCTCCCCTTCTCTAACCCACCCTGAGCCACCCGGCCCCACCTGTCGTCTCTCCCCGCTCCATCCTCCGTCCCCTCGGGCGCTCCCTCGCTCTCCGACCGTTAAACCGCCATCCTCGCGGGACGCGCTGTCTCCCTGACGGCTTGACGTAGGGCGGGGCTGGAGGTCAGCTTGACGTAGGGACGTAGGGCGGGGCTGGAGGTCCACCTGACGGCGTGACGTAGGGCGGGGCTTGAGGTCCACCTGACGTAATGACATACGGCGCGGCTCAGGACCACGTGACGGCGTGACATAAAGAAAACCTGCGGGCAACCTGGCGGCGTGACGTAAGGGGGAGGTCGGGACCAACTGACGGCGTTACGTCATGGGAATCCCCTGGCCGACCTGCCCTGTGACGTAGGTGGAATTCCGCGGGTAGCGCGGGGCAGCGAGTGAAGGTGGATCCTGGTCCGAATCAAAGATACCAGAGGAACAAAATGGTTTCCTGGCTTAAACGGGCGCATATTTCCTTCTGCAGGAGGACCTGTGCCTGCTTAACTTTCTCAGATTTTACCAACCGTTCATTAGACAATAGGTGCAGGAGTAGGCCATTCGGCCCTTCGAGCCAGCACCGCCATTCAATGTGATCATGGCTGATCATTCACAATCAGTACCCCGTTCCTGCCTTCTCCCCGTACTCCCTGGCTCCGCTATCTTTAAGAGCTCTATCTAGCTCTCTCTTGAAAACATCCAGAGAATTGGCCTCCACTGCCTTCTGAGGCAGAGAATTCCACAGATTTGCAGCTCTCTGACTGAAAAAGTTTTTCCTCATCTCCGTTCTATATTGTCTACCCCTTCTTCTTAAACTGTGGGCCCTGGCTCTGGACTCCCCCAACATTGGGAACATGTTTCCTGCCTCTAATGTGTCCAATCCCTTAATAATCTTATATGTTTCAATAAGATCCCCTCTCATCCTTCTAAATTCCATTATGTACAAGCCTCCGTCGCTCCAGTCTTTCAACATACGACAGTCCCACCATTCCGGGAATTAACCAAGTGAACCTAGCTGAACACCCTCCACAGCAAGAATATCCTTCCTCAAATTTGGAGAGCACACATGAGTTGTACATATCTTAAGGATTTTTCATCATTCCATATCAGGGCTACCTTCTCTGGAGTCATCGGAGGTCTGGTTCCTGTGGTTTTGGGGTCGCCCCATCAAAATCGCGTGAGATGTTAGGCCCGTGTTTCTATTTTTCTGATTTGTTAGGGCATACTTCACTATGGGCATGGCGTCTGGCCACAACAACCTACTTTAAGGACATACTTTGGCCAACTTTGGCATACTTATTTCCCCATTTGCTCTTTCTACCATCCGAGGACTGTTGATGTGATCAATGCTTTATTTTTCCATAACTGCCCAAAGTTCAACCCCAAACGCAGAGCGGAATCGGTATGGATATTAGGCAATATCTATATGCAGGCATGAGTCAGGGCATACAGCACAGCCCCCTGAGCAGACGGTCCGGATGGTAAAACATATGCATGCTCTCCCCCCTGGTTAAATCCCTCCCCACCTACGTCCAAGACACCTCACACGCTCTCCATCTCCTCGATAACTTCTGGTTCCCAGGCCCCCACTCCCTCATCTTCACCATGGATGTCCAATCACTCTACACTTCCATCCCCCACAAGGATGGTCTCGAAGCCCTCCATTTCTTCCTCGACCGTAGAACCAGCCAATCCCCATCGACCAACACTCTCCTCCGCCTAGCAGAGCTGGTTCTTACCCTCAACAACTTCTCCTTTGACTCCTCCCACTTCCTCCAAACCAGAGGCGTAGCTATGGGCACTCGCATGGGCCCTAGCTACGCCTGCCTCTTTGTCGGGTACGTCGAACAATCCCTGTTCCGGACGTACACCGGCCCCATCCCCGAACTCCACCTCCGCTACATCCATGACTGCATTGGTGCTACCTCTTGCACCCATGCAGAACTCACTGACTTCATACACTTCAAAGACGTACTGGTTTGTAGGTTAATTGGCTGGGCAAATGTTTTTAAAAAATGGTCCCTAGTGGGTGTAGGATAGTGTTAATGTGCGGGGATCGCTGGGCGGCGCGGACCCGGTGGGCCGAAGGGCCTGTTTCTGCGCTGTATCTCCAAATCTAAAACAAATCTTAATTGTCGTATGTAGTGAAAACGCAATAATTGTTTTGTACAGCATAACACATGGGCGGCACGGTAGCGCAGCAGTAGAGTTGCTGTTTTACAGCGAATGCAGCGCCGGAGACTCAGGTTCGATCCTGACTACGGGTGCTGCACTGTAAGGAGTTTGTATGTTCTCCCCGTGACCTGCGTGGGTTTTCTCCGAGATCTTCGGTTTCCTCCCACACTCCAAAGACGTACAGGTATGTAGGTTAATTGGCTGGGTATATGTTTTAAAAAAATTGTCCCTAGTGGGTGTAGGATAGTGTTAATGTACGGGGATCGCTGGGCGGCACGGACTTGGTGGGCCGAAAAGGTCTGTTTCCGGCTGTATATATATATGATATGATATGATGACATCTGTAGCAGCATAACACATCTGTAAACACAGCACACGTTGAAAACATAATGAACAAATGATGGTTCAAATCTATTAGGGCCAATCCAAAGCTCGAAGTCTCAAGTGTAACCAAGGCATTTCGTAGCCCGTCGTTTAGTCCGTGTTTGTCGTGGTCAAGAGCCCTATTGTTATTGAGAAACTAAGTGAATCTGGGGTGATCACAGTTTGCAGACTGCGATACCCTTACTCGGAGTTGGTACGGCGCTATGCCGCCCCAAGGTATTGTGTATCTTGGGTCCTTTACTGTTTATTGTGGAGTGTATTCTTATTGGCATTAGCACTGTGCATATTAACCCCCCTTATTCGGACAATCGGTAACAACAGAAAATATCTCCCGCGTGTGGTCCGCTAGAGCGAGAGTTTACTGTGACACCAACAACATGTCCGGAACAATCACATTGAAATCCCGGCCGCGAAAGCACAGCAATGCCTCGTCTTCCTCAGAAGAGAAAGGAAGTTCGAAATGTCCCCAGTGTCTCTCACCAACTTCTGCACACTAACAGATTGCAACACATCTTAGTTTTGCACCAACTCTGCCCAAGACAGCAATAAATTGCTGAGAGTTGTGAATGTCGCCCAATGCATTACAGAGAGCGGCTTCCCAATCCCCACCCACCCTCAGCTCCATTTACACTTCACGCTGCCTCTGGAATGCAGACAATATAATCAAGGACCATTCATCCCCTCTCCCTTTACTCTCGTACCCTCCCCATTGGGAAAAAGATACAAAACATAGAAAACACGAATCACCAGATTCAGGAACAGCTTCATCCCTCCTGTTATCAGACTGCTGAACGATTCTTCCAACGGCCAGGAATATTGCCGATGTTCCAACCTACATCAAGAGGACTGTGGACATTTGCTCTGTAAGACGCTAACAGATTTTATCACTTTGCACAGCCTGGTGGACGATTCGCCTGGGCAGCATGCAAACACTATATCTTGGTGCACATGGTAAATATAAATCTGTACCAATAGATGTGCAACAAATGTCGCCATGGACGTGGTGGGCCGAAGTGCCTGTTGTTGTGCACCTTGGGTCCAGGGCTCAAAGAGCAGTATTTCACCCCACACAGTATTGCTGTGATCGGTCTCTGTCCAAAGTCACAACACAAATAGACAGGCGGTTTATGCAAAAGTATTCTGGCTCCGACACCATTCCTGGTCTCTGTATCCCCCATGGCACTTAAAGCCCTGTCTGTCTCTTTAACCACACCCAGACCCTCCAAACCTATCCGTCTCCAACCTTCACCGGCTACTTCATCTCTCCCTATCTTAGTTTGTTTCTGCTTTTTTTACTGTCAAGGGTACAGGGAAAACGTTGTGTTGCGTGCTATCGAGGCGAATAATACCATGCCTGTGTGCAACATGTTTTACAATAGAGAATGGAAACAGGGCAGAATATAACGTTGCAGCTGCCTCTAAACCCCTACGTATGTAACTCACTGTGACCCCATACACTCCTCTCTGTCTATGAACCCCATCCAACCCCTATACCACTTCCTGTTTTTGTAACCCCCTCCAACTCCTACACCCTTTCCTGTTTCAGCAATACCTTCCTACACCCTTCTTGCTTCTATAACCCCCTCCCCCCCCTCGGCTCTCAACCCCCCCTGTCTCTGTAACCCTCTCTGACCCCTACACCCTTCCCTGGTAGTATTCTGATGACTTTCTCTTAAAGTCCCTCCAAATCCTCCACATCCTTCCTGTAATAGGCTTCTCAGGATGGACGGCAAGCTGGCGCGACGGTAAAATTGCTGCCTTACTGCGCCAGAGACCCGGGTTCGGTCCTGATCTCGGCTGCTGTACGGACATTGTACGTCCTCTCCGTAACCGCGTGGGTATCCCAGGGACCTCCCGTTTCCTCCCACACTCCAAACACGTACAGATTTTGAAGGTAAATTGGCTTTGGTAAAAATTGTAAATTGTCCAAGGTGTGTCGGACAGTGCAAGTGTAAGGGGGAATAATTCATTGGAGCGGACACGGTGGGCCGAAGGACCTGTTTCCACGCTGTATTTTAAACTACGCCAAATTAAACTAAACCAAACAAAACTGCACGCAAACTTAAAATGTGACTGAACCCAAATTTTGTGAAATCACAGTTGATGAGGAAACTACCGATGCCAGTTTCCACAGGGCTTTGAAACAACGACACAAATTAGGGTCCTCGTCGCATTGAAGGCCGTGGAATGAAACACCAGGGTTTACTGTAGATAAGGTGAATGCACAGCATGTTTTTACCCAGGGTAGGGGAATCAAGAACCAGAGGACAAAGGTATACGTTGAGGTGATAAAGATTAAATAGGAGCTTGAGGAGCAACTTTATCACTCACTGAGTGCTGGGGATATGGAAGTACTACTAAGCATTGAAAATACATTCGGACAGGTATATGGCAAGGAAGGGTGGAGAGGGATAAGGGTCAAACGCAGGCAAATGGGACTAGCTGTAGACGGGCACTTTGTTTAGAATGGGAGGCCAGAGTCCAAAATCCGGCTCCGTTCGTACGCTCCACATTCCTGGCTCAAGTTCTTGAATAAATCGGGATTTCCATGACTGGTGGATGCTGGATTATCGAAGTTACGTTATATTGGTTGCCACCATCACAGCATGCGCCCTCAGCCACAGCCCCCGCCACACTGCCTTCCATCAATAATACAGAAAAGTTGCTCACATTTATACATGAATGCCAATATATATTCTTAATCTTTTAAATTTACCCCACCACAAAGCAGCCCCTTTGTTGAGAACAAAGCTGCCCTGGTACCCACGGTTGGCTGTGCAGATCCATGGGAGCTCTCTCCTGGTTGTTCAAGGGATTTCCAACTCAACTCAACTCAATCCCACCAGACAATTCCACGATAAATTATTTGATGCAGACGCCAATGGAAGCTTCTCCATTGCAAGTCAATCAAGAATGTCTCAGCAACGTTTCCATCCCGTGGTTCATAATGGTGATTGTGTGCTGCAGACCAACGCAGCAAAATGTGGTTTTGTCAATGCAACTAATTCGCCGTGGCATCGGCAGCTTTAATGCATTGGTCCTACCACTGGACTTCGTGCCGCCTGTGGTTCAATCTCACTGCTTCTAATACCGCCCAGCAGCTTGATTGCAGCTCTCTCCCACCAACGCAGCTGAATGTAGTCTATTCAGTGCATCTTAGTCCGCTTTTGTCCAGTGCCAGCTGTTATTTCTCCAGCCTGACTGCATTGGTGCGGTGTCATTTTAATGCAACGCAGCAAATATGTGTTTCCAATGCATCTCAACAGTGCCGCTCAGCTTCCAGAGCAGAACATTCAACGGATTATCCGGGATTCACGGTGACTTAGTCGGATGGATTCAGAACTAGCTTAGTCATCGAAGACAGGGAGTTGTGGGGGGCAGGGATATATTCTGGCTGGAGGTCCGAGACATGCTGAGTTCTGCGGTGATCTGTGTGCTCGATTGTCAGTTAGTGGGTGCGCACCGCAGTGGTAATGGGAATAAGAAGGGCTTAATTAGTTGACAAGTACAGGTGTCAGGGGTTACGGAGAGAAAACAGGAGAATGCGGTTGAGAAGGAAGATAGATCAGCCATGATTGCATGGCGGAGTAGACTTGATGGGCCCAATGGCCTAATTATGCTGACATATGAATTTATGTAATGGGGGGATGTTTGGAAAAAGAATAAAGGGGAAAGGAATGGGATGGCAAACAGAACTTGCATAATCTGAATGGGCTGATTGGCCTGCTGGGATATTAGTGCATATGAAGGTGTATTTGTAACGTGTGGACGTTACCAGTGCACGGCCTGGTGGCGCCGCACCTGGGCGCAGTAGGCAATAGAAAATACAGGAAAATTAGCAAAACAGACACGAAGGCAATGGCAGCCAAGATGTACCAAACCAAGCGCGCCCTGCTTTCCGCCCGCCGCCGCCATTGTTCCGTTATGTTCCAGCACCCTCAGGTGGAAGGCACCGGCCAGTTCCTCCGATTCGTACACCCTCTCATCTGCTTTCTGGACGCCTCTTATAGTGTCACATCGTCCAACGTTTGAGTGCTCCCTCGTCGTCGGGAGAGATATGCCCGCGAAACCTCGTTGGAATTTCTCCGCCAGGTCACCGGAGTGCAGACTGAGGCGCCGGGACACTTAAAGCTACCGTTCCGTTGACGTTGAACAAGTGAGTATCGATCAGGAGGAACACCGGACAGTTGCAAAGGGGATTCGGTCACGTGGGGAACGATGCACGGTTCCAATCCCATCTCGGGAGGCCGTCCTGGAAGTTACTGCCGCTTCGCCAAAGACCAGATGCCATGGGTTTCTGGTCGCCCAGGACTGGACTAGCGTAACAGAATCCCAAACGTCTTTCTCTCCGAACCGGCCGCAGTCCTCCCAAGTGTTCCAGACCGTGAATACTCCAAGTGCTGGTCTCCGACTTCTAAGAAGCAACTGGGAAGCGAGGAGACGCCGATGGATTTGTCCGAGATATGGATCTTGTCCGCATCTTGCATGTCGCCTCGTGGTAAGCGAGAGTCCTGTTTCCCGACCTGCAGAGATAGACGCCTGAGGCCCGAACGGTGGCGGACCTGATGACTAGATGCGGCCAGGATAACATGTAACCGGCCGGGAGATAGAACAGCGCGTTCTCCTTCAGAGATTCCTCTCCCGTTCCAACGAGAACTACCGCCTTGGTGTTAGTCTCCGTGGTGTTACAGAAGACCGAAGCCACGCCACGGGGACTGGTCGGTCTGTTGGGATGGATAAAGGAGGTTGGCTTTTTGGTGAGAAAGAGGATCTGACACGGCCAGTTAGGGTAACAAGTTACTAAGGTCCCACCCCACGCCAGCCGGGCGCCGGCCAATTGGGAGAGTAGAGGACCTCCCCAACGCGCTCCAACCCAACCCGGCGTCCATCCCGCGGCGTCTGAGCGAGAGAGCCGTTTCCCGCCACCAACACTCCATCTCCTGGAAAGTGCAAAGAAGTGGACAATGTCTCAATAATGGGACAAATTTCACAATTCTACCCGGTCCCGGCCAGAGCTTTGCCCCATCTGGTTCTAAAACAATAGACTGTAAATGGGAGGGGATCCTCCCTAAATCCCGGCTGTGATCACCCGAAATGAGTTTGGTTTCAGTTTAGTTTTATGGTCACGTGTACCGAGGTACACTGAAAAGCTTTGTAAAGAGGATGGTAAAGAATGCCTTTGGTACATTGACCTTCACCAGTCAGTGTATTGAGTACCGAAGATGGGACACTGTTACAGTTGTTGAGGCCACTTTTGGAGTACACTTTTCAATCTTAATCACCCTGCCCTAGGAAGGACGTCATTAATCTGGAAAGATAGAGAATATGTCTAAGGATGTAGCCAGGGCTAGAGAGGTTGGGTTGGCAAAGACTTTATTCCTTGAAGCGGAGAAGGGAGGATCTCACAGAGCTGTATACACTTATGATAAGGTGAAAGCCCAGTCCTTTAACCCAGAGTAGGGTAATAAAAAAACCAGAGCCCATAGATTAAAGTGAGAGAAACCAGGTTTGATCGGAATCTGACGAGCAAGTTTTTCATTCAGAGAACAAGCTGCTAAAAGAGGTAGTTGTGTCTGGTACAATAACAACATTTAAAAGACACTTGGTCAGGTACACGGATCGGAAAGGGTTGAAGGGATATGGGCCAAACATGGGCAAAAAGAATGAAGGGAGATGGGGCATCTTGACTGGCATGGCTGAGTTGAGCCCAAGAGCATGTTTCCGTGCTGCATGACTCTGAATCTAAACCAGTTTGCCTTCAATGCGACTCACCAGAGTGGTAGTCCTGTCGCCACCAGTCCAGAAAAGCTGTCTCATACCTTGCTCTCTTCCTACAATGCAGCTAACCGTAGTTCATCCAATGCAAATGAATCAGTTTGTGTGCCAATGCATTTCAGCTCAATTTACATTTAATGCAGTCTCGCAGCATTAATAGTGTACAAAGATGGAGAGTGACAAAGTCAATTCAGAAACAAGTGTTCTGAACTTAAAGAAAGGTAACTTTGAGGGTATGAGACGTGAATTGTTCAAGATAGACTGGCAATTTATACTTAAAGGGTTGACGGTGGACATGCAATGGAAGGCATTTAAATGTTGCATGGATGAACTACAACAATTGTTCATCCCAGTTTGGCAAAAGAACAAACCAGGAAAGGTGGTGCATCCGTGGCTAACAAGGGAAATCAAGGATAGTATTAAAACAAAAGATGAAGCATATAAATTAGCCAGAAAAAGTATCATACCAGAGGACTGGGAGAAATTCAGAGTCCAGCAGAGGAGGACAAAGGGCTTAATTAGGAAAGGGAAAATAGATTATGAGAGAAAACTGGCAAGGAACATAAAAACTGACTGCAAAAGCTTTTATAGATATGTGAAGAGAAAAAGATTAGTTAAGACAAATGTAGGTCCCTTGCAGTCGGAAACATGTGAATTGATCATAGGGAACAAGGAGATGGCAGAACAATTGAACAACTACTTTGGTTCTGTCTTCACTAAGGAAGACATAAACAATCTGCCGGAAATAGCAGGGGACCGGGGGTCTAACGAGATGGAGGAACTGAGGGTAATCCAGGTTAGTCGGGAAGTGGTGTTAGGTAAATTAAATGGGTTAAAGGCTGATAAATCCCCAGGGCCAGATAGGCTGCATCCCAGAGTGCTTAAGGAAGTAGCCTCAGAAATAGTGGATGCATTAGTGGTAATTTTTCAAAACTCTTTAGATTCTGGAGTAGTTTCTGAGGATTGGAAGGTAGCTAATGTAACCCCACTTTTTAAAAAGGGAGGGAGAGAGAAAACGGGGAATTATAGACCAGTTAGCCTAACATCGGTAGTGCGGAAAATGCTAGAGTCAGTTATTAAAGATGTGATAGCATCACATTTGGAAAGTGGTGAGATCATCGGACAAAGTCAGCATGGATTTATGAAAGGCAAATCATGCCTGACGAATCTTATAGAATTTTTCGAGGATGTAACTAGTAGAGTGGATAAGGGAGAACCAGTCGATGTGTTATATCTGGACTTTCAGAAGGCCTTCGACAAGGTCCCACATAGGAGATTGGTGTACAAACTTAAAGCACACGGTATTGGGGGTTCAGTGTTGAGGTGGATGCTAGGAGGCTGCAGAGTGACTTGGGTAGATTAGTAGAGTGGGCGAATGCAAGGCAGATGCAATATAATGTGGATAAATGTGAGGTTATCCACTTTGGCGGCAAGAACAGGAAAGCAGAGTATTACCTGAATGGTGGCCAATTAAGAAAAGGGGAGATGCAACGTGTCCTGGGTGTCATGGTGCACCAGTCAATGAAAGCAAGCGTGCAGGTGCAGCAGGCAGTGAAGAAAGCGAATGGTATCATATCATATCATATCATATATCTACAGCCGGAAACAGGCCTTTTCGGCCCTCCAAGTCCGTGCCGCCCAGTGATCCCCGTACATTAACACTATCCTACACCCACTAGGGACAATTTTTACATTTACCCAGCCAATTAACCTACATACCTGTACGTCTTTGGAGTGTGGGCATTCAGAGCAAGAGGTTTTGAGTATAGGAACAGGGAGGTTCTGCTGCAGTTGTACAGGGCCTTGGTGAGACCGCACCTGGAGTATTGTGTACAGTTTTGGTCTCCTAATCTGAGGAAAGAAATTCTAGCCTTAGAGGGAGTACAGAGAAGGTTCACCAGATTGATCCCTGGGATGGCAGGACTTTCATATGAAGAAAGACTGGATAGACTAGGCTTGTACTCGCTGGAATTTAGAAGACTGAGGGGGGGATCCTATTGAAACATATAAAATTCTTAAGGGGTTGGAGAGGCTAGATGTGGGAAGATTGTTCCTGATGTTGGGGAAGTCCAGAACCAGGGGTCACAGCTTAAGGATAAGGGGGAAGTCTTTTAGGACCGAGATGAGAAAACATTTCTTCACACAGAGAGTGGTGAGTCTGTGGAATTCTCTGCCACAGAAGGTAGTTGAGGCCAGTTCATTGGCTATATTTAAGAGGGAGTTAGATGTGGCCCTTGTGGCTAAAGGGATCAGGGGGTATGGAGAGAAGGAAGGTACAGGTTACTGAGCTAGATGATCAGCCGTGATCATATTGAATGGCGGTGCAGGCTCGAAGGGCCGAATGGCCTACTCCTGCACCTATTTTCTATGTCCACCTCGGGAATTTTTAAAGAGAGCTTCTACCATTCCCATTCCAAATTTGGAATCTTAAATGCTCCCCGCTGCATCTGATGCAATGTTTGAAATATACGTCAGTTCTACCACAGCTCGGTCCCTCAGGTGGAGTGTAGGTCTTCCAATGCGGCTTACTGTGTGCGTAGCGAATTCAGTGTTGCCATTGCAGGTGTTTTTCCACTGCAACCAGGCATAACGCTACCGTGGGTCCGATCGCATGTCTAGAAGAAAGGAATAGAAAAGGAAATCTGAAGAAGGATCTTGACCCGAAGCGTCACCTATTAAGGTAGGGTCGTGTTGCCAGAACTACACCAAGCGCCTGGGTAGGTCAAACGGGCATGGTCGTGTACATTCAGCAGAACCAACTCCAGCAACAGCGAATGAGGCACCAGCCAGTCCAAAGCAGTCTCCACCACCAATCACCAATCCTCGGCCATCTCCACGGTGCCCGTCCTCTCCAACGCCCCTTCCATCCCGAACGCCCGCCGGCAGATCTCAAACTTAAGCTCAGCGCCGCGTCGGGGCAAGGGCTGTCCCAAGTACTGTTTCATCAGGCTGCAGGGCAAGGTTTCTCCTTCCACCTCCTGCTCATCCTCTTCGTCCTCTCCGCGCAACGTGGCGCAACAGAAGCCCACCCTTTTCCCTTTTCCCACCGCCCCGCACCCGTCGCAGTCCTGCCAGGTTCCCCAGCGGATGTGCAGCTGGATGATGCGCCCTGAGCCCAGCATGAAGCCCGGGGAAAACCTCAGGCTTTTGTTCACCAGCGTAGACGAGCCCAACTCCCGGTGGGAGACGTGAATCAGCGATGCGTCTTTCTCACCCAGACAGCTTGGATAAACCCGATTTGCAGATGTACATGCCCGAATCAGATGTCCGGGCCTGGGATGAAGTCAAGGAGCCACCCTGTCGGGTGTGGTGGCTGCCCAGTTTACCCATCGGGCCACAAGCCTCGGAATACAGCGAAGGTGTGGGGTTCGGCATGAGATTGGCGAGGCCAAGATACTGCCAGTAAACTGTGCCTTCCTTTGCTTCGGACATCGCTGGGTAGCGCAGGCTGAACGGGTTGTGAGACAGGAAACCAGGGAGCAGGGGGCCGAGCCTGAGTAATTGGCCTCGTCCCCGTCCTGCCTCCGGAAACGGGGCAACCAACAGAAGGGCCAGCAGGCCCAGTATCAACAGCAGGGACGAGTGCCTGCACACCTTGCTTCTGTAATGTCATCACAGCAACTGCAGGCAGGAGCGGGGTGCACGTCAACTCAGCAATGGGGCCCCGTGACCTCAACATTGATGCCGTCACCTGTAAGGAAGAGAAAGCACCACTTCATGGGAGGGGCAGTGTGGAGGGAGCGCTGTTCCACAGGTGGGACCGTGGGAAGGGCTATGAGCAGTGAATGCTGCTCTGTGGGAGGGGCAATGAGGCGGGAATGCTGCTCTGGGAGGAGCAGTGAGCAGGGGATTTTTTTATTCACAAAATGCTGGAGTAACTCAGCAGGTCAGGCAGCATCTCGGGAGAGAAGGAATGGGTGACGTTTCGGGTCGAGACCCTTCTTCAGACTGATGTCAGGGGGGCGGGACAAAGGGGCAGGGAATGCTGTTCCGTGGGAAGAGCAGTGAGCATGGAATGCTGCTCTGTGGGCGGAGCAATGAGCAGGCAATGCTTCTTTGTGGGAGGGGCAGGGAGCAGGGAATGCTTTTCTGTGGGAGGGGCAGTGAGCAGGGAATGCTGTTCTGTGGGAGGGCCAGTGAGCAGGGAATGCTTTTCTGTGGGGGGCTTCCCTCTAATTTCACTCAAATATGTTTTACATTCCTTTAGGCTTTCCGCACCGCTGAGTCCTCAGTGTCCGGCACAAAATGCTGTATTCTCTTTGGGTTCTCTCATCCTCTCGACACCTTGTTACCAATAAAGCGACTCCTGTTTCTTCTCGGAAACATTGTTTACCCTGAACCTCCTCTTTAACAGTCTCCCACTGTTCTGACGTGGATCCATTTCTGGTTTCCTGTCCATGTCAGTCCGTTAAATACCTCAGCTCAATTCAGCACTTTCTGTCCTTACCCAGAATGAAGGCAAATCTTAGATTCCACCCCCCCACCCCCTCCACCCAGATATTCCTCCCTTCCCCCCCAGCTCCTTTCCCATCCCTCCTAGCATCACAGACCACCCTCGCACCTAAATTTAAATCTCCCCCCCCCCCTTCAGCTCTCCTCACTCAAAGTTAGCACTCCACTCGCCTCCTCATATCCTTCTTCCTTCCATTCAGATACCTTCCCGCCTCTCAGCCCCTCCTCCTCCCTATTCGAATGCTCCTTGTTTCCCCTAAGAACATCTCAACTCAGACGCTCCTCCCATCAATCCCTCACAACTTCGACCCCCCTCCCCTCGGTCCCTCACAAGTCTAACCTTTCTCACAACTCAGTCCATCCTCACAGCTGTCCCACCTCACAGCTCAGTCCCACCTCACAGCTCAGTCCCACCTCACAGCTCATCCCATCTTCACAGCTCAGTCCATTCTCACAGTGCAGGCCATCATCACAACTCAGTCCATCTTCACAGAATCCCACCTCACAGCTCAGTCCATCCTCACAGCTCAGTCCATCCTCACAGCTCAGTCCATCCTCACAGCTCAATCCCACCTCACACCTCGGACCCTCCTCAAAACACGTACCCTCCTCAAATCTCGGACCCTCCTCAAAACTCGGAATCTTCTCTCACTCAGATCCTCATTTCCTTTACCTTAGGCCATCATCACTGAAAATCTGTCCTACAGACCTTCTATCTACCCTCATAGCCCCCTTCCTTCCCCTCACTCTTCCCTTCTCCACTCCTCTCCATTTACTCTATTCACTTCCCTTCAGAACTTCTCAACTCAGACCCTCCTCCCTCCCACACGGACCCACTTCTCATTCATCCCTCACAATTCAGACCCTCCTTGCCTCACGACTTAGAACCTCTTCCAGCGGGCCCTCACAACTCAGACCCTCCTCTCAACTCAGACCCCCGTCACAACTCAGACCCCCTCACAACTCAGACCCCCCCTCACAACTCAGACCCTCCTCACAACTCAGACCCTCCTCACAACTCAGACCCCCCCTCACAACTCAGACCCTCCTCACAACTCAGACCCCCCCTCACAACTCAGACCCTCCTCACAACTCAGACCCCCTCACAACTCAGACCCCCCCTCACAACTCAGACCCCCCCTCACAACTCAGACCCTCCTCACAACTCAGACCCCCTCACAACTCAGACCCCCCCTCACAACTCAGACCCCCTCACAACTGAGACCCTCCTCACAACTCAGACCCTCCTCACAACTCAGACCCTCCTCACAACTCAGACCCTCCTCACAACTCAGACCCCCTCACAACTCAGACCCCCTCACAACTCAGACCCCCCTCACAACTCAGACCCCCCTCACAACTGAGACCCTCCTCACAACTCGGATTCTCACGACTGAGACCCACTTCTCCTCAGCCTCTCACAGGTCTGACCTGCCTCCTCTAAATCCCTCACAACACAGTCCCTCCCTCTCTCTCCCCCTCAGGCTGAGACCCTCCCCTCTCCCCATCAAAGCCTCATTCCTTCCCCTCAGTCTACCCCGCCCCTCCTCCTTTCCTCTCCATTTACTCTCCTCACTTCCCCTCAGAACTCAACTCAGTCCCTCCTCCCCCGGTCCCTCACAACTCAGTCCCTCCTCCCCCGGTCCCTCACAACTCAGTCCCTCCTCCCCTCGGTCCCTCACAACTCAGTCCCTCCTCCCCCGGTCCCTCACAACTCAGTCCCTCCTCCCCTCGGTCCCTCACAACTCAATCCCTCCTCCCCTCGGTCCCTCACAACTCAGTCCCTCCTCCCCCGGTCCCTCACAACTCAGTCCCTCCTCCCCCGGTCCCTCACAACTCAGTCCCTCCTCCCCCGGTCCCTCACAACTCAGTCCCTCCTCCCCCGGTCCCTCACAACTCAGTCCCTCCTCCCCTCGGTCCCTCACAACTCAGTCCCTCCTCCCCCGGTCCCTCACAACTCAGTCCCTCCTCCCCCGGTCCCTCACAACTCAGTCCCTCCTCCCCTCGGTCCCTCACAACTCAGTCCCTCCTCCCCCGGTCCCTCACAACTCAGTCCCTCCTCCCCTCGGTCCCTCACAACTCAGTCCCTCCTCCCCTCGGTCCCTCACAACTCAGTCCCTCCTCCCCCGGTCCCTCACAACTCAGTCCCTCCTCCCCCGGTCCCTCACAACTCAGTCCCTCCTCCCCCGGTCCCTCACAACTCAGTCCCTCCTCCCCCGGTCCCTCACAACTCAGTCCCTCCTCCCCTCGGTCCCTCACAACTCAGTCCCTCCTCCCCCGGTCCCTCACAACTCAGTCCCTCCTCCCCTCGGTCCCTCACAACTCAGTCCCTCCTCCCCCGGTCCCTCACAGCTCAGTCCCTCCCTCCCTCCTCTCTCCTCCACCCCCCGCCCAGCGATCGGACGCCCCCAACCGCCCGCGCGCGGAGCCGGGATCGTTGCCCTCGCGCTGCAACGGTTGGGGGCCGCGGTGCGCAGGCGCACTGTCTCCAGCCGGCCGCGGGGCCGCTCTGCGCGTGCGCTACTTTTGCAACCGTCACCGCGCCCGGGAGAGAGAGCGCGTGCGCGGGCGGTTGGCGGCGTCCGGTCGCCGGGCGGGGGAGAGAGGGAGGGGCTGAGTTGTGAGGGACCGAGGGGAGGAGGGACTGAGTTGTGAGGGACCGAGGGGAGGAGGGACTGAGTTGTGAGGGACCGAGGGGAGGAGGGACTGAGTTGTGAGGGACCGAGGGGAGGAGGGGCTGAGTTGTGAGGGACCGGGGGGGGAGGAGGGACTGAGTTGTGAGGGACCGAGGGGAGGAGGGACTGAGTTGTGAGGGACCGGGGGGAGGAGGGGCTGAGTTGTGAGGGACCGAGGGGAGGAGGGACTGAGTTGTGAGGGACCGAGGGGAGGAGGGACTGAGTTGTGAGGGACCGAGGGGAGGAGGGGCTGAGTTGTGAGGGACCGGGGGGAGGAGGGACTGAGTTGTGAGGGACCGAGGGGAGGAGGGACTGAGTTGTGAGGGACCGGGGGGAGGAGGGGCTGAGTTGTGAGGGACCGAGGGGAGGAGGGGCTGAGTTGTGAGGGACCGAGGGGAGGAGGGGCTGAGTTGTGAGGGACCGAGGGGAGGAGGGGCTGAGTTGTGAGGGACCGAGGGGAGGAGGGACTGAGTTGTGAGGGACCGGGGGGAGGAGGGACTGAGCTGTGAGGGACCGAGGGGAGGAGGGACTGAGTTGGGAGGGATATCGGTCAGGAGGTTCCGAAGGGAAGTGAGGAGAGAGTCTGAATGGAGCGGAATAGAGGAGGGACTGAGGGGCAGGATGGGACTGGGCTGAGAGGGGAAGGAGGCTTTGAGTGGGAGAGTAAAGAGGACTGACGCGCAGTATCTGAGTGAAGAGGGGCTTAGGGGGAAGAGATGGGGAGGATCTGAGTGCAAGAAGTGTTTGAGGGGCGAGAGGAGGGACATGGAAGAAGCTGCCTGAGGGAAAGGGAGGAACATCTGAGAGAGTGGGAATCTAAGACTTTCCAACATCATTAAATGCACAAAGATAAAATAGGAGGGAAGGTGCAAAATCTTGCTGCGGTATTGACTGGGCTAAGATACAAGTGTGTAAAAATCGGCAAAAAAGGAATGAATGGATAACACATTAAATTTTTTAACCTATAATGTGAATGGGTTAAATGGACCGATAAAAAGGAAGAGAATTTTAACACAGATGAAAAAATTGGAAGTAGATATAGCTTTCTTGCAAGAAACACATCTAACGGAAAAAGAGCATCAAAAGTTAAAGAGAGATTGGGTAGGAAGTATGGTCGCATCTTCTTTTAACTCAAAAGCAAGAGGGGTTGCTATCCTATTTAGGAAAACGCTACCAATTAAGATACAAAATATTGTAAGTGACCCAGTAGGTAGATTTGTAATGGTACATTGTCAAATTTTCTCAGAATTGTGGACCTTAATGAATATATATGCACCAAATATAGATGATGAGAAGTTTGTGCAGTGTACCTTTTTAAATCTGGCGGAAGCACATGAAAATATATTGATAGGGGGAGATTTCAATTTTTGTTTAGATCCAGTAATGGATAGATCACCAAGGACAACGACAAGGACAAGAGCAGCGAAGACAACCTTGAATTTAATGGAAAATTTAAATTTAATAGATGTTTGGAGGAAAAGCCATCCCAGGGAAAGAGACTACTCCTTCTATTCCAATAGACATGATACATATTCTAGAATAGATCTATTTTTGATTTCAGCTCAATTAAGGGGTAGAATAATACAAATAGATTACAAGGCTAGATTGTTATCGGATCACTCACCATTATTAATGAAAATTACGATGCCAGATAAAGAGCAGTCAGTCTATAGATGGAGACTCAACTCTTTACTATTGAAAAGGCAAGACTTTTGTGATTTTATTCGAGGACAAATTGAATTATTTTTGGAAACAAATTTAAATTCAGTTGATGATAAATTTATTGTTTGGGATGCAATGAAGGCTTATTTGAGAGGCCAAATTATAAGCTACTCATCTAAGATAAAGAAAGACTATAGGAAGGAATCTGAAAGATTAGAAAAAGAAATCACCGTATTAGAAAAAGACTTACAGAAAACTTCTTCAGATACGAAAAAAACACAACTTGCAAATAAAAAATTTCAATATAATACTTTACATACTTACAGAACAGAAAAACTAATATTACGAACTAACCAAAGATATTATGAATTAGGAGAAAGAGCGCACAAGGTATTGGCATGGCAACTGAAAGAAGAACAAATATCAAGAACAATAAATTCAATTAGAACAGATCAAAACATTATTACTTATAAACCTAGAGAAATCAATGAGGTATTTAAGCAATTCTACACTAATCTGTACCATTCTGAATCTGAAAAGGATGAAATTAAGATAAATAATTTTTTATCCAAGATACAATTACCAACAATCTCTAATGAGGAGCAGATGGGACTAAATGCCTCCTTTACTTTGAGAGAGGTGGAGGAAATATTATATTCTTTACCAAGTAATAAATCTCCAGGGGAAGATGGTTTCCTGCCTGAGTTCTATAAAAAAATTAAAGATTTGTTGTTACCAGTATTTATGGAAGTGATACATCAAGCGGAAAAAACTTCTACATTACCAGAATCCTTCTCACTGGCAATTATAACCGTAATTTTTAAAAAAGGGAAAGACCCTTTAAATGCATCTTCTTATAGACCAATATCATTGTTGAATGCAGATTATAAAATAGTTGCTAAACCTTTGGCAAGGAGATTGGCAGAATATTTACCGAAGCTGGTTAAAGAGGACCAAACTGGATTTGTCAAAAAAAGGAAAATATCTGATAATGTAGCAAGATTTATAAGTATTTTACATTTAGCACAGAAAAGAAAGGAATTGAGCGTAGCAGTTGCTTTAGATGCTGAAAAGGCGTTTGACAGGTTAGAATGGGATTTTTTATTTAAAGTATTAGAGAAGTACGGATTAGGAAATGGTTTCATTAACTGGGTAAAAGCTCTTTATAAACAACCTAAAGCCAAAGTGGTGACAAATGGCCAATCTTCTCAATCATTTAATTTGGAAAGATCTAGTAGACAGGGTGTCCCTTGTCACCGGCTTTATTTGTATTGGCCATTGAACCTCTGGCAGAGCTAATAAGATCAGATTTAGACATTGAAGGATTTAAAGTGAATCAGGAAAATCACAAAATTACTTTATTTGCAGATGATGTTTTACTTTGTCTTACTAGACCATTGGAATCCTTAAGAAAATTATATTTCAGACTGGAAGAATATGGGAAAGTATCAGGATATAAAATTAATAAAGATAAAACTGAAATAATGCCTCTTTCTGATGTAAAAGAGAAAGTCAGTTTAAATGGCAAAAAGAAGGCATGAAGTACTTAGGGGTTAAAGTAGATAATAAGTTAAATAATCTGTATAAACTAAATTATAAACCACTAATTAAAAAAATTGAGGAGGACTTGAAGAAATGGATGAATCTTCCAATTACATTGCTAGGGAGAGTGAACTGTATTAAGATGAATATTTTTCCGAGGTTACAGTATTTATTTCAAACACTGCCTATACCTTTACCAAATAAAAAATTTCAAGAATTGAATAAAATTGTGAGAAATTTTCTTTGGAAAGGTAAAATGCCAAGAGTGTCTATGGAAAAATTAACATGGAAATTTGAATTAGGTGGACTGCAATTACCAAATTTTAAAAATTACTATCTGGCAGCACAAATGAGTTTTATTTCATCCATTTATCAAGAGGGTGGAAAAACAGCATGGGTTAAAATTGAAATGGATAAAATAAAATAACTATGCCCAGAAGAATTTATCTATAAATGGGAAGCGAAGCTATTAGTTAAGGATCAAGAGTTACCTTTGCTAAAACATTTAATTAATATATTGTTGAAAACAGTTAAAGCTAATGATAAAAGATTTTTTCTAACAGCCATGATTGAATGGCAGAGTAGACCCGATAGGCTGAATGACCCAAATTCTACTCCTATTTCTTATGACCTTATAAGGAAGAGGACAAATAAGTAAAAAGTAAGATCCATTAGGATGTTTCCAGAAATGAAAAACCTAAGCTGTAAGGAAAAATGTGATAAACTGTAAATGTTCTCTTTGGAACTGGGCAGATTGAGGATTGAATGAATTGAGATGAGGTAAATTATGAGGAGATTAAATGTGAAAGATCTTTTTCCCCTCAGCAGAGGTGTTAGAAACAAGAAGTAGATTTAAAATAATTGTTGGAAAAGATTGGGGGGAGATGCGGTTTTTCATCTAGAAGGTGGGAGGGAATCTACAATTTCCCAGTTGAAGGGGTTGAGGAGCCAGAAACTCCCAGCCAATTCACAAAACAATTGAGCGCGTTTGACTAGATCCATGACCTGCTTGGAGTATTGTCAAGGGTAAGAATGTGGCATTAGTCTGAGTAGTGTTTTCCCTAGTGGCAAGGACATGGTTGGCAGAATGACCTTAGTCTTGCCATAAATGTTCAGTGATTCTCGACATGCGGGGTGAAGATTTTGTGCGTGACAGACTGCATGGCACTGTTGATTTTTCCTTCTTTCGCCGGATCCAAAAAAGGAGATCGGGAGACATCGGCCACACACAGAGGCGCGGCGACCGGTAAGACCGAGAGACTGAACACTCACCAAGGCACGACGCGGCGACCAGAGAGTCGGGACAGCCGCAGGCAGTGGCAGCACGTCCCGACAATATGCGGTAGCGGCCGGGAGCACCAGTGGGTGTGCACCACAGCTGAAACCCAATCGCACAGCGGCTTTAGCAGCTTGGAGCAGCCGAGTACGGACCCAGCAGTGCGAGGCCAAATCGTCACGGTGGAGCAACGGTCTACACTACGCTGTTACACAGCAAGACTGCTTCTCGAAGTGGGGTGATATGGACTAAAAATATATATGATAATAATTTGTATGTAAGACTTAATGCCTAATCATTTGTGTGCAAGTTTACATATTATAATGGAAGTGGATAATTGTACACAATGTAGTAAGATTTGGCAAATAAGGGCAACATTGTATTAGTGTTTGAATTTAAAACTCACATATATATATATATAAATATTTATGTATATATATATATATATATATGAGTAGATTGCATGTTATTGTATATAGTAATACCGATAGCAAGAGGTGTGCAATCCTGTGATACGTTTGATTTGAATCCAAATTTAATATTTCAAGTTACCGTGTTTATGCTGTAAATGGCAAGTAACATGACTCGGTTACCTGAAATGAACTGGCAAGTGCTGGACATTGCCAATGAGTTCTCCCTGTTCAAGCAGAGGATGAAACTGTGCCTGGAAGACTTAGAAATCACATCGGTGTCTAAGCAGGCAACAAAGATAAAACTTGCCTTAGGAGTAGAAGGACTCCGTCGTTTGAATGCGTCAGGTCTGAGTGAAGAGGATCAAAACAAGCCAGAGGAATTATGGACATTCTTTGAGGGCCAGCTGAGGACAAAGGTGAATTTCAGAGTCCACAGGTTGGAGTTGATGCGGTATCGCCAGAAACCGGAAGAATTGCTCGATCAATTTGTCACGCGGTGTCGAGAAAAGAGTCTCCAGTGTAACTTCAATGATCCCGAGCTCAATGAAAGAATCATTGAGTAGATAATTGTGTCAATGCCCTATGAAGGTCTACAGCGAGATTGTCTACAGAAGCCTGCAGGATACACCATTCCAGAGGTGCTTACATTAGGCAGGCAGTATGAGGCCATTGCGGCAGGCAGACAGTGCATTGCAGATTTAAAGCCCAGGTCTCGCAATATAGATGCAGTCAAGACAAGAGGGACAACGAAGCAAAAGCCGCAAGATAAGGAGAGACAAAACCCTTGTGGCCAATGTGCTTTGTTTCATAAGCCCAGGCAATGCCCGGCGTATCGCGACACATGCAGGAAGTGTGGCAAGAAAGGGCATTGGGCAAGTTGTTGCAGGTCTAAGAAGGGTAATATACGTCCATCTAAATTGTCAAGTGGCAAATACAAACAGGTTGACGAGGTACGGCAACAGTCCCAAGGGGGTTATGCATCGTACTGTGACAGTCAAGATGAAGGATCAAATGTGTTTGTCAATACCATCACCATTTCAAGTCTGGACAGGATGCCTGCAATAGGCGATGAGGCATTTGCAGTGTTGAACATCATATGCCCATCGATGAAGGGCGGCACGGTAGCGCAGCGGTATTGCTGCTTTACAGCGAATGCAGCGCCGGAGACTCAGGTTCGATCCTGACTACGGGCACTGTACTGTAAGGAGTTTGTACATTCTCCCCGTGACCTGCGTGGGTTTTCTCCGAGATCTTCGGTTTCCTCCCACACTCCAAAGACGTACAGGTATGTAGGTTAATTGACTTGGTAAATGTAAAAATTGTCCCTAGTGTGTGTAGGATAGTGTTAATAGTGTTAGTGTGCGGGGATCGCTGGGCGGCGCGGACTTGGTGGGCCCAAAAAGGCCTGTTTCCGCGCTGTATATATGAAATGAAATGAAATGAAAGGGGCAACATCGACTGAAGGTGAAGATAGACACCGGAGCTGGAGGAAATACCCTTCCCCTTCGGGTCATACGAGACGTGTATCCACATGACAAATATAAGCAGCACCTATGACCATGCAAAGTCCGACTGACGGCATATAACGCAACAGAAATCCCTTGTTTTGGAACTATATCCATTTCATGCCGATACCAGGGATCGATGTGGTGTGCTCAAGAATTCTTCATGGTAGACGTGGCAGAATCCGCTGTCATAGGCCTAATAAGGTATTAGGCAACTTCAGGTCGTCACGATACATGCCATGGGAACAGAAGAGCACCCATCAGACGCTGGGAAGGAGCAAGACAGTTTCAACGCTGTGGCAGACCTAGTGAAGAGATGGCCTAATCAGTTTGACAGGATTGGCAACTTCAAGGAGCCTGCCACCCTTCATCTCAAGGAGAAGGCCACACTACACATTGATGCACCAAGGAAATGCAGTGTCCATATCAGAGACAAGTTGCGGGCCGAGTTGGATAAAATGGAGGAAGATGGAATCATCAGAAAAGTAACTCACCATACGGACTGGTGCAGTTCAATAACAACCTCCGTTAAGAAAGATGGATCAATCAGGGTATGCCTAGACCCAAAACGCTTGAATGCAAGTCTCAAACGCTGCCCACATAAGATCCAAACCTTTGAGGAAATCAATCCAGCTTTTGCCAATGTGAAATTTTTACCAAACTTGATGCAAAAGCGGGCTATTGGTCCGTCCGACTTGATGAGACAAGCCAGGAACTTACCACGTTCCGGACACCTTTTGGCAGATATTGCTACAGAAGGCTACCCTTCGGCTTGTAGGTGAGCCAGGATATATTCCAGCAATGTATGGACACAATCATAGAGCAGGTTCCTGGATGCATCTGCATTGCAGATGATATTGTCATAGTGGGATACACGGAACAAAAACATGACTGTAATCTGAAGAAGCTGTTGGAGACAGCTTTCCGGGAAGGACTCGCTTTCAACAGTGCAAAGTGCGTAGTGAATGCTAAGTCCATCAACTTCTTTGGGACAGTCTATTCAGACACAGGCATCAGACCAGATCTTTGTAAGGTGAAGGACATTCATATGATGCCAACACCAAAAGACAAGGAAGATCTACAATGGTTCCTGGGGATGATTAATTTTTTATCGCCCTACATCCCAAACTATGCTGACCAGGTTGCCATCTTGAGGGATTTACTGAAGAAAGATGTCCCATTCTTGTGGCAAGAAGACCACCAGATGGCATTCCGTAACCTGAAGAGCAGCATACAAGAGAAATCTGTACTCCAGTACAATCGCCCAGATGCTCCTGTCACCCTCAAGGTAGATGCGTCATTGAAAGGACTAGGAGCAAGTCTTTCGCAGGAAGGACGGCCTGTTGCATATGCTTCAAAAGCTCTGCTTCGTGCCAGTCCAACTACTACAATATTGATTGCGAGACTCTTGCCTGAATCTTTGGAATCACAAGATTTCATACGTACCTATTTGGGCGAGATTTTAAAGTGCTGACAGATCACAAGCCTCTTGTCACTATCTGGGACAAACCATTCACAAGTGCCCCACTCCGTCTGCAGCGGATGCTCATCAAGGTGCAAGGATACAACTTCACCATAGGGCACAGACCTGGGGAGGAGATGATCGTTGCTGACACTCTCAGCAGACTGCCCAATCCGGAGAAGACAGAGAGCATAGATCTTGATGTACATGTTGAGAGCATCTTTTTCGACAACGTCGAAGACACACTAGACATCGGCTTGATACACTTCGGCAAACTCAAAAAGGAGGAGCTGCAGACAGAAACTTGTCGTGCCCCTATACTGCATATGGTCATGCAGTATATTCATTCCGGATGGCCGGCGACCATACAGGAGATACCTGCTGACATGTGGCCCTACTGGCCTTTTCGAGACGAATTGGGCATGTCAAATGGGGCCATATTCAATGGAAGGCAAGTAATCATTCCTGAGTCAATGAGACAGGATATCCTGCATCAACTTCATGTTGGCCACCAGGGCATCAAAAAGACAAGACTTCTAGCAAGACAAATGGTCTATTGGCCCAACATGAACTGTCACATTGATGACCTTGTACGAAGGTGTAGTCAGTGCCAGAAGCACATGCCAGAGCAAACGAGGGAAACACTCATACCATATGAGATACCGGTCACACCTTGGGCCAAAATAGCAATGGATATTTTTGAACCTGATGACATACAATATCTTGTCATGGTAGATTACCATTCCAAGTTTCCAGTGGTGCATAAGCTGACAAGCACTACGAGTGCCATGGTTGTTAATGTGGTGACTACAACATTTGGCCTCCCAGGAGCACCAACGGAAATCATCTCCAACAACGGCCCACAATTTGTTGGAGAACCGTTCAAGTTCATGTGCAGGCAATGGGGAATCACCCATATGATGTCCTCACCTAGGTGCCCTCAGTCGAATGGACTTGTTGAGAGAATGGTGCGAACGGTGAAGTCTGTCATCAAGAAGTCCTTGACAACGGAACAGAGTGTAGCAGCAGCTTTACTCAATTTGCGTACTACGCCGATTGATTCCAAGTTACCGTCACCAGCAGAGATGATGTTTGGAAGACAGATTCGGACACCTCTACCCACTAACCTTGACACACAAAAGACATACCAAGGGCAGAGGAACTTTGAGCGACTTGAAGAGCGACTTGCAGCGTATGAAGGCGCATTTTGACAATTCAGTCAAGGGACAAGACTTGAAACCATTACACATTGGACAGAAGGTCCGGGTTCTGGATCAGGCAACTCATGTCTGGATACCAGCAGAAGTGAGAATAATCTGTGACGAACCACAATCAAGATCTTACGTCATTGAAACACCAAATGGAAGTAGACTAAGACGGAATCGAGTGCAGTTGAGGGATGTTCCACCGTTGGAGAAACCAGGGTTTGCTCCCCACTGCGTCACTCCAGACAGCAACAGGACTGAGACCAAACATAAAGAGGCACATAATGCTGAGGGAGAATACGTGACACGTTCAGGACGTGTTAGTAAGAAACCTGCACGTTACTGTTGATAATCATTACTATTGAACACTTTTGGTGTTTATATTAAAAAAAACATTTGTGTTCCGTGTTTTGTTTGTTAAATATATTTAATTTTATATAAGACAAGGGGGATGTTGTGATATTGCAAGGACTATTTTGTTATATCACAAGGACTATTTTGTTTGCCCGCATAGCAACATGTATATATGAGAATGACGTAATATTGGCGGGCAATCTGGTTCCAGGTGGCTGTGAAATAAACTGAGCTTGGATTTATGCTCGGCTTTCAAACCCCTAAATACGTGTACTTGTGGTCATTCCAGTCATAACAACGGTATAACAGATACCGGACCACGAAGTACAACAGGGTGCTCTGTGTTTTGATTTCCAACTCTTTGATCTGTTGATTCTCAGCCCCTTCCAAGCAGCATTTGGACTGAGTTGCAAATATCTGCAGGACCTAATGCGCAGCTGCCACTAGAAGCTGTGGGTGGCAGTAACGTCCTCATTAGATAACAAGACAGGGTCAGTGATTTAGTAAAAAATAAAATTATGTTCAACACATCTAATGAAGCAAGTAACAGGTGAGCTGGAGAATGGGCTTTCTGAGCAAGTGGGTTCATGTTTTTGCACTGAAAACCACTTCCATCAGGCTCTTGAACACTGCACAACACCAACCACTACCTCACCAACTAAGCACTTACTACTGTGGACTTTTTGGTTGTACTCTGGACTTTGGTTTTGCACAGGCTTTGGTGACAGGATGTTACTGATTATTCATTTATGTATTCTTGATTATTGAATGCTTATTTGTCATATCATTGTTAATCGGCCTGTAAAGCTGCAGCATGTAAGAATTCTAATTGTTCTATTGCCGTTATATGACACAATGAAACACACCTTCATGAATTACAAATTTGATTTATAAGCAACTTATCGATGGCCCTAAGTTGTGGTCTCTCCTGCAAACAGAATTGTCTTCTCTACATCTACTTGTTTGATCATTTTGAAGATTTCCTGAGGTTGAGGAATGATAGGATGAAGAGAAAAGAACCCCAGCCTGTTCAATCATTCTTGATAGGCATAATGTTTCAGTAGGTTTTTGTTCTAGTAGACACTTTTATCTTTTAACACTTTGTTAAATCTTTGAATTTTCCTTTGACCTATCCCTCCCCACCTCTCTGCAACTTGACGCTAACTTGATTTTTTTTCCTTTTAAAGTTCTGTTTTTGACTTGAAAACTGAACAGTTTCTCTTTGCATAAATGTTTGCCGGGCCTGCTGAGCCTTTTCAGCATTTTACCTCTTCCTCCTGATCAACTCAGGAAACAAAAAGCACCCAGGTAAACCGTGCAATCTCTCCACAGACAGTACTGTGATTTGAACCTGAATCCCCCGAGCACATAAATTGCGGTGAAGGGGAGAGGGGATGTGGAGTGAGGGAGGGGACTCTGCAACACAGATGAGAATTTTAAAATGGCCGCCAGTACTGGCACAAATGGTTGTGAGTGTCAGATATCCTATCCACGCAGGTGCCGGTTAGATGAATCCTGTGTCTTCCACAGCCAAATTCTCCCAGAACTATGAGTACTCACAACATGACCAATACTGGCAAAATATTTCCTTTCAGACTTGCAGTTATTTAACCATATGCAGGCAATATTACAACACTTCCTTCTGATCAGTAAAACAACATTCAAGTCAACATGTCTAATGTTGCTATTGGATGGGAAGAGGTGAGATACATGGGAAGAGGTGGGCTGGAGAGACCCAGGGCAGCAATCGATACCCACCCTGTCTTCACTTCTCACAGAGGCATCAGCTCCCAAAATATCTTGCATTAGGAATTAGACTGAAGATAAATATTTATGGCCATTTTCCTGTTACCAGTTTCCAGAGTCTCCAGAGTATTCAATGCATTTTGACTGACGATATTTTCAGTTTCCGATGGGTTTCTCGGAACGGAAACCCGTCATAAGTTGAGAAGTACCTGTAGAGCGAAGAGAAAGATATCAGAGTGTAGAATATAATTTAACAGCATTAAAGCATAAAAAACTGCAACTTCCAATGTGTGGTTCTCCTTCCCTACTGCCCACCCTGCAATGCGACTCTCCTTTCTCACCGTCCCTCCCACAGCGTTCCACTCACCCCACACTCCCCTTCCGGATGGGGTAGCACTTCCTCCTCATTACCCCTCCGATGGTGCGGCACTCCCTCTATGCTGTCAGGCGGCGTGGCGCTCCCTTCTCACCACTTCAGTGTGGCTCTCTCTCGCTCCCCCTTCCTCAGCACAACACTATCCTCACCAGAGTCCGTTTGACGAGGCAGTGCTGCCTCATCACCACCCCTCCTGCAGTGCACCATTCCCTCCTTGCTGTCCCCCCCCCACAGTACTGTGTTCCCTCCTCACCATCCCTCCCACAGTGCGGCACAGTGCTCCCTCCTCACTGTCCCTCCCACAGTGCGGCACTGTGCTCCCTCAACACCACCCCTCCCACATTGTGGTACTGTGCTGCCTCCTCACCATCCCTCCCACAGTGCGGCGCTGTGCTCATCCTCACCATCCCTCCCACATTGTGGTACTGTGCTGCCTCCTCACCATCCCTCCCACAGTGCGGCACTGTGCTCCCTCCTCACTGTCCCTCCCACAGTGCGGCGCTGTGCTCATCCTCACCATCCCTCCCACAGTGTGGTACTGTGCTGCCTCCTCACCATCCCTCCCACAGTGCGGCACTGTGCTCCCTCAACACCACCCCTCCCACATTGTGGTACTGTGCTGCCTCCTCACCATCCCTCCCACAGTGCGGCACTGTGCTCATGCTCACTGTCCCTCCCACAGTGCGGTGCTGTGCTGCCTCCTCACCATCCCTCCCACAGTGCGGCACTGTGCTCCCTCCTCACTGTCCCTCCCACAGTGCGGCGCTGTGCTCATCCTCACCATCCCTCCCACATTGTGGTACTGTGCTGCCTCCTCACCATCCCTCCCACAGTGCGGCACTGTGCTCCCTCAACACCACCCCTCCCACAGTGCGGCACTGTGCTGCCTCCTCACCATCCCTCCCACAGTGCGGCACTGTGCTCCCTCAACACCACCCCTCCCACATTGTGGTACTGTGCTGCCTCCTCACCACCCCTCCCACAGTGCGGCACTGTGCTCCCTCAACACCACCCCTCCCACATTGTGGTACTGTGCTGCCTCCTCACCATCCCTCCCACAGTGCGGCACTGTGCTGCCTCCTCACCATCCCTCCCACAGTGCGGCACTGTGCTCCCTCCTCACTGTCCCTCCCACAGTGCGGCGCTGTGCTCATCCTCACCATCCCTCCCACATTGTGGTACTGTGCTGCCTCCTCACCATCCCTCCCACAGTGCGGCACTGTGCTCCCTCAACACCACCCCTCCCACAGTGCGGCACTGTGCTGCCTCCTCACCATCCCTCCCACAGTGCGGCACTGTGCTCCCTCAACACCACCCCTCCCACATTGTGGTACTGTGCTGCCTCCTCACCACCCCTCCCACAGTGCGGCACTGTGCTCCCTCAACACCACCCCTCCCACATTGTGGTACTATGCTGCCTCCTCACCATCCCTCCCACAGTGCGGCACTGTGCTCATGCTCACCGTCCCTCCCACAGTGCGGTGCTGTGCTGCCTCCTCACCATCCCTCCCACAGTGCGGCACTGTGCTCCCTCCTCACTGTCCCTCCCACAGTGCGGCGCTGTGCTCATCCTCACCATCCCTCCCACATTGTGGTACTGTGCTGCCTCCTCACCATCCCTCCCACAGTGCGGCACTGTGCTCCCTCAACACCACCCCTCCCACAGTGCGGCACTGTGCTGCCTCCTCACCATCCCTCCCACAGTGCGGCACTGTGCTCCCTCAACACCACCCCTCCCACATTGTGGTACTGTGCTGCCTCCTCACCACCCCTCCCACAGTGCGGCACTGTGCTCCCTCAACACCACCCCTCCCACATTGTGGTACTGTGCTGCCTCCTCACCATCCCTCCCACAGTGCGGCACTGTGCTCATGCTCACTGTCCCTCCCACAGTGCGGTGCTGTGCTCCCTCCACGCATCGTCTCCCGTGACAGGGGCCCCATTGATGAGGTCACGGAGCTCCATTGATGAGGTCATGGGGCCGCATTGATGATGTCACGGGCAGCCCCGCTCCCGCCCGCAGTTGGTGCGACGACGAGAGAGAGAGAGGATGTGTGGACACTCGTCGCTGCTGTTGTCACTTGGCCTGTTGCCTCTACTCGGCAGCTTACCTCGTTTCCTGAGGCAGCACGGTGTCGAAGCCGATTGCTGCTCCTTGGCTTTCCTGTCTCAAAACCCGCTCATCCTGCGCTGCCCGACGGTACCCGAGGATGTAACTAGGAAAATAGACAAGGGGGAGCCAGTGGATGTAGTGTACCTGGACTTTCAGAAAGCCTTTGATAAGGTCCCACATAGGAGATTAGTGGGCAAAATTAGAGCATATGGTTTTACGGGTAGGGTGCTGACATGGATAGAAAATTGTTTGGCAGACAAGAAACAAAGAGTAGGGATTAACGGGTCCCTTTCAGAATGGCAGGCAGAGACTAGTGGGGTACCGCAAGGCTCGGTGCTGGGACCACAGCTATTTACAATACACATCAATGACTTAGATGAAGGGATTAAGAGTAGCATTAGCAAATTAGCGGATGACACAAAGCTGGGTGGCACTGTGAGGAGGATGCGATGAGGATGCAGGGTGACTTGGACAGGTTGTGCGAGTGTGCAGTTGCATGACAGATGCAGTTTAATGTGGATAGATAATAATAATAATAATAATTCATTTATTTTATATAGCGCCTTATCGGATGCTCAAAGCACTTTACAAAAACAATCAACATAAAAACAAACAGACAAACTATCCTAACGGAAAAGCGGCGAATAAACAACGCCAGCGTCCTCTCACGTCAGGGTCCGGCAGTAGACAACAAAAAGCACAGGACACACAGATACAATTTTTACACAAACAGCCATCACAGTGATTGCTCTAGGCACACCCTCACTGTGATGGAAGGCAAAGTCTTATCTCCTCCTCATTTGTCTCCCGTGGTGCCACGAGGTGATCGAGGCTCCCAACTTTTTGAAGCCCCCACCGGGCGATGGAAAGTCCCAGGGCCGAGCCGAGCAGGCCGATGAAAGTCCTGAGCCCCCACCGGGCGATGGAAAGTCCCAGGGCCGAGCCGAGCAGGCCGATGAAAGTCCTGAGCCCCCACCGGGCGATGGAAAGTGCCGCGGCCGAGCCACGCAGGGTGATGAAGGGCCTGCGAGCGGGTCAATCGTACCTCGCGCTTCGGGGCGGTCGAAGCTGCTACGGCTGGAGCTCCCAAAAACCGGTCGCCAGCCAGGGACCTGCGAGCTCCCGATGTTGCGGTCTGCAGGGCCCACGGCCGAAGCCTCCGAGATGGTAAGTCCAGGCCCTGCGACCGGAGTCTTCAAGGTCGATCCCAGCTGGAGGCCACCGACTCCACGATGTTAGGCCGTAGCGCGAGCGGAGATACGACACGGTAAAGGTCGCATCTCCGTTGAGGAAGAGATTAGAAAAAAAAGGTTTCCCCCAACCCCCCCACCACCCCCCCACATACACAGAGTTAAAAATAGAACAAAACGTACATTAAACGATGACAATAGACAAAAAACAAAAAAAAGACAGAGACTGCCGGTGAGCCGCAGCTGCAGAACGCAGCCACGCCCCTTATTTGATGTGAGGTTATCCACTTTGGTGGTAAGAACAGGAAGGCATATTTTTATCTGAATGGTGTCAAGTTAGGAAATGGGGAAGTACAAAGAGATCTGGGTGTCCTTGTTTATCAGTCACTTAAAGTCAGCATGCAGGTACAGCAGGCAGTGAAGCAAGCTAATGGCATGTTGGGCTGTATGACAAAAGGAGTTGAGTATAGAATCAAATAGACAATAGGTGCAGGAGTAGGCCATTCGGCCCTTCAAGCCAGCACCACCATTCAATGTGATCATGGCTGATCATTCTCAATCAGTACCCCGTTCCTGCCTTCTCCCCATACTCCCTGACTCCGCAATCCTTAAGAGCTCTATCTAGCTCTCTCTTGAATGCATTCAGAGAATTGGCCTCCACTGCCTTCTGAGGCAGAGAATTCCACAGATTTATAACTCTCTGACTGAAAAAGCTTTTCCTCATCTCCGTTCTAAATGGCCTACCCCTTATTCTTAAACTGTGGCCCCCGGTTCTGGACTCCCCCAACATTGGGAACATGTTTCCTGCCTCTAACGTGTCCAACCCCTTAATAATCTTATATGTTTCGATAAGATCCCTTCTCATCCTTCTAAATTCCAGTGTATACAAGCCTAGCCGCTCCAGTTTTTCAATATATGACAGTCCCGCCATTCCGGGGATTAACGTAGTAAAGCTACGCTGCACACCCTCAATAGCAAGAATATTCTTCCACAAATTTGGAGACCAAAACTGCACACAGTACTCCTTTTGCAGTTGTAGACCCCACCTGGAGTACTGTGTGCAGTTTTGGTCTCCAAATTTGAAGAAGGACATTCTTGCTATTGAGGGAATGCAGCATAGATTCACTAGATTAATTCCCGGAATGTCGGGACTGTCGTATATTGAAAGACTGGAGCAACTAGGCTTGTATACACTGGCATTTCGAAGTACGAGAGGGGATCTTATTGAAACATATAAGATTATTAAGAGATTGGACACGTTAGAGGCAGGAAACATGTTCCCAATGTTGTGGGAGTCCAGGACCTGGGGCCACAGTTGAAAAATAAGGGGTAGGCCATTTAGAACGGAGATGAGGAAAAACTTTTTCACTCAGAGAGTTTGAAATCTGTGGAATTCTCTGCCTCAGAAGGCATAGGAAGCCAATTCTCTGGATGCTTTCAAGAGAGAGAATAGAGCTCTTCATGATAGCGGAGTCAGGGGGTATGGGGAGAAGCCAGGAACGGGGTAATGATTGTGAATGATCATCATGATCACATTGAATGGCGGTGCTGGCTCAAAGGGCCGAATGGCCTACTCCTGCACCTATTGTCTATTGTGTACCCGAAGCAGAGGAAGGCACTCTGACCCTCCGCAGCCGAGGTCCCTGGCAGGACAGCGATCAATGGGAGAGGGTCGCTCCAGGCCGCATTTGGGAGAAGCAGGACCCCCCCTGTGAGGCGGTAATATTATAGAGGTGTATAAAATCACGAGGGGAATTAATTTGGTGAATGCACAGAGTCTTTTACACAGGGTAGGGAAGTCAAGAACAAGACCTAGCTTTACGGTGCGAGGGGAAGGATGGAAGAAAACTGAGGGGCAACATTCACTCGAAAATAAACGGACTGAGCTCTTCAGGCATCTATGGTAGAGGCATTTAAATGACACTTGATGGTGAAACCTCACTTGCACTGAGCTTAAAAGTGGAGGGGCAAAGTTTATGGGAGATGCGCAGGGCAAGATGTTTACACAGAATGTGGTGGGTGCCTGGGATGCACTGCCAGTGATGGCGGTGGATGCAGATATATTAATGGTGCTTGAGACTTTAGAATAGGCATATGGATATGCAGGGAAAGGAAGGATATTACTTGTTTGCAGGCGTTTAAGAGTTGGACTTGGCACCATGTTTGGCACAGGCGTTGTGGGCCAAAGCGCCTGTTGCTATGCTGTACTCTTCAATGTTGGATGAATACTGCGTGTAGTGTTGGACGCCATGCTATCGGAAGGAAGTAATTAAGCTGGAGAGGGTACGGATGGATTGACGAGCCTATCACTGGGACTTGAGATACAAGGGGAGACTGGTACTATCTCCGGTATCCTTGTCAACACAGACACATTGGACTGTGTAGACCTGATTTAATGGCTGCATGCATGTGGAGTAATCCCATTTCAGAATATTGGCCTGTTGCATTCACCGGCTTGGTGATTCAAATGTGCACCTGCACGCTTTTCATGTTTTTAGAGACCTTAACTCAATCTCCTACTCCTCCTCCTCCTCCTCCTCCTCCTCCTCCTCCTCCGAAGATGCAGCCCAGTCCATCCCCCAGACCAGTCTACTCACCACGGACTCCATGTACACTTCACAATGCCTTGGGAAAGCAGCCGACATAATCAAACACTCATCCCACCCCAAGCATTCTTACTTTCTCCCTGCTCCTAGCCAGCCCGCATGAGTGCCGCAGGTTGGACGGGCCCGCGGTGGGTGCTGGAGGTCGGGCAGGATGTGCTGCTGAGAAAACAAAGAGCCACACAGCGTGGGGAGGGATGCCTAGAACAAAGAGGGACCAGGCGAGGGGGGGGGGGGGGGGGGGGGAGGTGGCGACAAGAACAAAGGACGATCCCATCTGCTCAAGTACTGTCTGACTCACCTCAACCATACTGTGGACATTGGTCTTAGTCTATGGAACTGGTGCGCTACAATGCTGAGAACTATATTCTGCACCAAATATCTCCCCCTTTGCTCTACCTATTGTACTTGTGTTTGACTCGATTGCATTAATGTACATTATTAGATCTGATTGGATAGCAAGTAAAGCTTTCATTGTACCTCTGTAGACAAGACAATAATGAACAAAAACCTAAACCAATGAGTTCCAGATTTCAACCAGTCTCTGGGGAAAACCTCCCTTCATATCAGCATTGTAGCGCAGCTGGTAGCGCTTCTACCTCACTGTACCTGAGACCTAGGTTCAATCCTGGCCTCAGGTGCTATGGGTGTGGAATTTACACGTTCCCTGTGAGAACGTTGATTTTCTCCCGGTGCTCTATCAATTTGTGTAGGAAGTGGATGAGAAAGTGGGCTGACAGAAATTGTGTGAACAGTAATCGATGATCAGTTGGACTCGGTGGGACAAAGGACCTGTTTGCATGTTGTGTCTCTACAATAAACATGTCCTCCAAACCTCCAATCGCGTTTGTTCAAACTGTCCTGTCCTCATATTTTAACCACCGTTGCTTTTGTGAAGTTCACGGCTATCTGCTCGACCAATTACCCTCATAATATTGAATCCCTCTGTTTATTACCCATTAGTTTCCTCTGCCCCACAGGGGAAGCATATCCCAGTCTTTGTCTCTCACTCTTTCTGATACCCACTGCATCTGTACCATCCTGGTGAATCTGCTGTGCCCTCAGTCGTGTGGTGACCAGACCTGCTCGCAGTTCACCAGCTGAGGTCTGACCAAGCTTTCTAAAGTTGTACCAACGTGGAACTAGTTGCATTCTACCCCGCTGCCCATGAAGGCGAGTATCCCACCTGCCTTCTTCACAGCCCCAGAGCCCATAACTCCCAGACGTGGCCTTGCCCGTGTTTTACACTGTTCTGTGTGGGCGGCACGATAGCGCAGCGGTAGAGTTGCTGCTTTACAGCGAATGCAGCGCCGGAGACTCAGGTTCGATCCTGACTACGGGTGCTGCACTGTAAGGAGTTTGTACGTTCTCCCCGTGACCTGCGTGGGTTTTCTCCGAGATCTTCGGTTTCCTCCCACACTCCAAAGACGTACAGGTATGTAGGTTAATTGGCTGGGTAAATGTAAAAATTGTCCCTAGTGGGTGTAGGATAGTGTTAATGTACGGGGATCACTGGGCGGCACGGACTTGGTGGGCTGAAAAGGCCTGTTTCCGGCTGTATATATATGATGATGATGATATATGATATGATGATGAATATGTTTCCCCTCTCACCTGGAACCTATGTCCCTGTTTCTTGATTACCTTATCCGGGTAGATTTTGTTGCGTTCACCCTATCTATTCCCTTGTTGTTCCTGTGCTGTACTGTTCTATCTCTGCACCTTGTTATTGTACCCGCCTCACCTCCCTCCTCTGGCACCGAACACCCACCTATTATTCAGATGATAAAGGAAGACCACGCTCTCAGAAACTTGCTGTCAAGCGGTTCCAGGTTTATTTAACAAAAGCAATATAAATCATCGGCTGTACAGTAAATAATATTCAAGTACTAAAACGTGTTGTGGATGGTCTTAGTATTCTGGCATTTAAACCCGTGCAGTCTGAGCTGCCGTTCCGGACTCTGCTTTCTTCTGCCCCAGTCCGTCGTTAGCTCACCGGATTATCTCTCCTTCCTCACGGACTCGGCTCCACATCAGTGTGTCACCGCGCTGGCAATGATTCCACAACACTCTCCACTGACTGAGGCCAGCGCCGTCCCACATATTCCATATCCCTCAATTCCCTGCATAGCCATGTACCCACCTAAAGTCAATTAAATGCCACCGCCTTATCTGTCTCCAACACCAGCCTTGCTAGCAGTTCCAGGTACTCAACCTCATTGTAAAAAAAATAGCCGCATACATCTCTTTTAAACATTCCTCATCGAACCTTAAAGCTATGCTCTCTAGTATCTGTTATTTGCACCCTGGGAAAAAGTTCCAACTACCCTATCCATGCCACACTTATTAACGTGGTGGGTCGTCGAAGGAGAGGGTGATTGGAGAGAGGGTTAGGGAGGGAAGAGATTGAGGTGCTGGTTGGTGAGGGGGGGGGGGGGTGAGGAGACCCAGTACAACTGTAGAGCAAGCAATGCAGTAGGGAGAAGACTGGAGTAAAAGGGACAATGTCTGGATTTCGTGATGGAGGAGAGAGTGAGAGAATACTTGGGAAAACGGCCTGTGGGGAGAAGTGTAGAAGAGAAGAAGTGGCTGGGGCGGGAGATGTGACGGATGATGGAGCAGAGGGAAGAAGGGGCATAGATGGAGGATGATCTGTGGTAGAATTAATGTGTTCCTGATCGTCTATTTGTGCATATCCGTTGTGTGGTCAAAATACATTGGCACATTGTTAGCGTTTGTGTGTGTCCGACTCCAAGAGTGCGTGGTTACAGTGCATCTGTGTGTGGTCAGTAGTGAGGTGTGTGTGTGTTGGGTTATACTGTGTCTGTGTGTGGTCAGCAGTGAGAGACAGTGTGTGTTGTTCCAGTACATCTGTGTGAGTGGGTGTGGATAGAGTGTATCTGTGTGCAGTCAGGATTGTTTGTACTGAGTGTCGGTATGTTTGTTCTCAGTTATTTGTGTGTTGTGTGTATGTGTGTTTGTCAGGCATGTGTGTGTGTCTGTGTGGATAAAGAGTTGTCGAGTAACACAGAAGTCAAACAGACACTTTGCCCCTACCCGTCCATGCTGACCTGAATGCCCATCCAAGCTCGCCCCATTTGACCATAATTAGCCCATCTAAACCTTTCCTTTCTATGTAGCTGTCTCAACGTCTTTTAGTTGCTATTGTATCCGCCTCAACCATTTCCATTGGCAACTCGTCCCATGTACCCACCAGTCTGAGAAAAAGAAGTTGCATATCTGGTGAGTGCACAAAGATGGGGAGAGAGAGTGTCAGAAGTGGGGAGAGGGGGCGTGGGAAGTGGGGCGAGGACGTGAAAAGTGAGAGGGGAGGCAGGGACAGGGGACGTGCGGCGGGGAGAGGGGGTGGGAGGTGGAGTGTGTGTGTGGGATGGAGTGTGTGAGAGATGGAGGTGTGTGTGAGTTGGAGGGTGTGTGAGGTGGAGAGTGATGGTGTGAGTGTGAGGTGGAGAGTGAATGCGATGGAGATTGTGTTAGGTGGAGGGAGTACGAGTTGGAGTATGAATGGTTGTGAGATGGGGAGTAAGAGTTGGATGCTGTGAAAATGACAGAGTGAGTGTGGGTGATGGAGACACTGAGGTGCAGGATGTGTGAGATGGAGAGACTGGAGAGAAGGATGTGTCAAAGGGCAGGAAGTGGCGGTGGTCGATGTGACAGTGAGATACGAGAGCAATAACATGGAACAGGAGCGTGCTTGGACGGAAAAGACCAAGAAGTATGAGCATCTGAGGGGACAGATTGCTGAAATGACCAAGGGGACAGCGGTCCAATTCTTTGGATTCGTAATGGGTGCTCGTGAGAAATGGCATGAGTTGAACAACACCCTAATGCAATACCTCAAGATCGAAAGGAACAAATCCTTCTCGAAAAATTTGTCAGATCTGACAATAGCCCTAACATTGGACATATTACAGATCTTTAACGATCAATAGAAATGGGCATGCGGTTTGTGTAAATAGTTTGTACACCACGTTTATTTGATGTTGATATTTGTAATTGCATGATTTATTGTACATAAAATAAAATACTAGCCTGACGACTTGACAGACCAGCTCCGGGGGAGGGAGGGGGGGAGAGAGGGGGGAAGAGTGTGAGATGGACACTAACTGCAATGAATGCGAAGAGTGCAGCTGGGCTGGACGGAATGAAGGTCGAGCACCTTGAAAACATCATGGGTCAGGATGAGACACTAATACCTCGACTCTTCCCTTTATGGCAAAAATTGGCATTCATACCGACGGCCTTGAAAAAGAGTCGAACAGTGCTAATTCCGAAAACAGAGGATACAGAACTCCTCAGAGACATCGATAACTGGAGGCCTATCACGATCGGGCCGATGTTGCTCCGGCTCTTTACGAAAATCATTGCGAAAAGACTGTCTGAGGCAGTGAAGCTTAATCCTAGGCAGAAAGGATTTATAGCAGCCACCCCTGGATGCAATGAGAAAATTGCAATCCTACAGAACATTATGAAGGGGGCAAAGAGCAACAGAAAGGAATTGGCGGTAGTCTTTGTAGACATTGCAAAGGCATTTGACTTCATTGGCCACAAAATGCTCACCGCTGGACTTAAGAGGATGGGTGTACCGAATAGGTTTGTTCACCTAGTGGAGAGCCTCTATACGGACAACACAACGGTGATAGAAGGTGACAAGACCGTTACAGAGCCCATACTCATCAACATGTGAGTCAAGCAAGGCAACCCACTATCACCACTATTATTCAACATTGTCATGGACAACACGTGATGACGTAGGCACAGGTCATGATCTTCCAGCTCCTCCGAACAAAATTTAGAAAAGTGCCGAGTAAGTTAAAAAAAAATTGAATAAAAGTTTCTTAAAAAGTCTATAATTCTCTACTACAAATATCGGGGGATAATTTAAACATGTCTCCTAAAAATAAATTGAAAAAACCTAACGGTTTAAAGAGATCGGGTGAGAAGAAGGAAGGAGGCCCTGTGGAGATGGAGAATCCTCGTGCTCAAGTTGAGATGACTGGTCCCGAAGAACGGCAAGCAGGAGCGGCGGCACCCGGGAGGAAGAAGCATACCCCGCGCGAATACGGGAAGAGATCTTACAACAATTATGTGAACAATTAAAATCACTTGAATTGAGTCAGTAATAATACCATTGCTATCAACAGAAGTTTAAAAAAAATGGATAAATTGGATAAAAAAGTTTAAAAATTGGAAGTTATAACTGAAGATACTACTGAGTGAATAAGATCGAAGACAACGTAACTGCTTGGATAACAGAAAGGAAACAGATATTTGAAAAACTGGACTTGTTGGAGAATACTAGTAGACGAAACAATATAAAGATTGTTGGTCTTGAAGAAGGCGCAGAGGGAGAAGATTCAATAGAATTCTTTCAAAAATGGATTCCGAATACTTTGGGAATGGAAAAAAGTGAAATCGAAATTGAAAGGGCACATAGGGCATTAAGACCAAGTCCAAAACAGGGTCAGTATCCGAGATCAATTCTCATAAAATGTTTAAGATATCAAGATAAAGAAAGAATATTGAAGGCGGCTGCACAAAGCAAAAAGAATTCTACTCCACTGAAAAGTGGAGAGAATAAAAAAAAATTCTATCCTGATATAAGTTATGAGCTTTTGAAGAGAAGGAAGGAATTCAACCCTGCGAAAAAAGCCCTGTGGGAAAAAGGCTATCGATTTTACCTGCGATACCCTGCAACACTGAAAAAAAATTTAGAAAGAGAAAGAAACAATTTTTTTACTGATTACCAGGAAGCTGAGGAATTTGCTTTAAAACTTCCAAAGGCTCACCAGATACAAGATGAATGAGAATGAGACATGGATTGAAACGGATATGAACGGAGAGAAGATAAAGGATATGAAATGTAAAGATTTAATGAATAATGATTGGGAGAAAAAGTTATGTTAGTTCGGGGGGGCTGGAGAACCACCAATTGATGACTGCGGGATTCATGTGTGTATTCATGGCGTGTGCCATGACCCGTAAAATGGAGGGAGGTAATGCTGTTTTCTTTTTTATAAACAGCATTAGTAGGGGGTTATTTTGGGTTTCTTTAACTATTTCTTTTCCTTTTTCTTCTTTTAGCCTGGATGTTGGGGGGGGGGGGGGGGGGGGGGGTGTACAGCAACATGGTGAATTTTAAGGAAACTCCCCAAGGGACCATGAGAAACGAGGTGTTAAGTAATGTTATAGATAGGAGTAATTTTGTTAAGAATAATGGTTAAATTACTGAACTTTTTTGAGTTTTAATGTTAACTAGCACAAGTGTGCCCGTTGGGCCCTTCCTCGTAGGGTTTCCATTGTAACCGGGAGGGGAGTGGGGGGGAGGGAAGGGGGAGGGAGGGAGGAAGGGAGGGGGAGGGAGGGGGGGGAGGGGGAGGGAGGGAGGAGGGGAGGGGAGGGGGGAGGGGAGGGGGGAGGGGAGGGGGGAGGGGGGAGGGGAGGGGGGAGGGAGAGAGGATGGAGGGGGTAGGGAGGGGGGAAAGGGGGAGGGAGGGGGACCTCCCCTTTTCCCAGTACCCCGCTTTCCCCGTTGGGCCCGTCCTCGTAGGGTTTCCATTGTTACCGGGAGGAGGGGAGGGAGGGAAGGGGGAGGGAGGGAGGAGGGAGGTGTGGAGGGAGGAGGGGAGGGGGAGGGGAGGGTTGGAGAGGGGAAGGGGGGGAGGGAGAGGGGAGGGAGGGGGGTAGGGGGGGAGGGAGGGGGAGGGGAGGGGAGAAGGGGGAGGGAGGGGGACCTCCCCTTTTCCCAGTACCCCTCTTTCCCCGTTGGGCCCGTCCTCGTAGGGTTTCCATTGTAACCGGGAGGGGAGTGGGGGGGAGGGAAGGGAGGAGGGAGGGGGGAGGGGAGGGGGAGGGAGTGGGGGAGGGGAGGGGGGGAGGGGGGAGTGGATGGAGGGGTTATGGGGAGGGGGAGGGAGGGAGGGAGGGGGACCACCCGTTTTCCCAGTACCCCTCTTTCCCCGTTGGGCCCGTCCTCGTAGGGTTTCCATTGTAACCGGGAGGCGGGGAGGGAGGGGGGAGGGAGGGAGGAGGGAGGAGGGGAGGGAAGGGGGGAGGGGAGGGGGGAAGGGGAGGGGGGAAGAGGGGGAGGTGGAGGGAGAGGGGAGGGAGGGGGGAAGGGAGGAGGGAGGGGACCTCCCCTTTTCCCAGTACCCCTCTTTCCCCGTTGGGCCCGTCCTCGTAGGGTTTCCATTGTAACCGGGAGGTGGGGAGGGAGGGGGGAGGGATGGAGGAGGGGAGGGGGATGGAGGGGGGGAGGGGAGGGGGGAAGGGGTGGGAGGGGAAGGGGGGGAGGGGGGAAGGGGGGGAGGTGGAGGGAGGGGGAGGGAGGGGGGAGGGAGGGGGAAGGGGGGAGGGGGAGGGAGGGGGACCTCTCCTTTTCCCAGTACCCCTCTTTCCCCGTTGGGCCCGTCCCCGAGGGGTGAGGGAGGTGGGGAGGGATGGGGAGGGAGTTGGGGAGGAGGGGGGGAGGGAGTGGGGATGGAGGTGGGAAGGAGTGGGGAGGAAGGGGTTGAGGGGGGAAGGGGGACCTCCCCTTTCTTTTTTCGTAACACTTGCCCCGGTGGCCCACGAGCATAGGGGCCCCATGCTGATCTGTGTATGTTAAGTGACTTGCAATTAAAAACACAACTTTAAAAAACAACCATTTGCTTTTCGCAACAATGTAGCACAAGCATTGTGACGTCACAAGCTGAAGACCTTGGAAAAAAAAGGTTAAAAATTAAAAAATGTAAATTTGTAAAGAGCAGACACCCAATAGCAGCTGCTTGGCACAGGGGCATTGTGACATCACAATGAAGATTAATCCGCACCGCAGCGCCCCCCTTCTGTCAAAACTTCGATAAATCAGGGGGGGCAGCGCTTTAAAACCTCTGTAACTTAAAAAATATATGACCAAATTAAATGAAAATATCGCGGCCGGTCAGATGGGAGGTTGGTGATCAAGGCGGTGCAAAAACCGTGACGCGACGGTTTACAGTTTTGCCGCAATCAGTGATACATACACAAACCCAGGATACAAACATATTTATAAACAAGAAGTGAGTTTTAATAGTATATAGATAGATGGGTTAAATGGGCCGGTAAAAAGAAAAATAATTTTAACATATATTAAAAAAATGAAGATAGATATAGCTTTCTTGCAGGAAACTCATTTAACAGAGATAGAACATCAGAAATTAAAAAGAGACTGGGTGGGAATGATTATTGCAGCTTCATTTAATTCAAAAGCGAGGGGAGTTGCAATTTTGATCAATAAAACATTACCAATCAAAATACAAAATGCAATTATTGATCCTGCGGGAAGATATGTGATTATACATTGCCAACTCTTTTCAGAATTATGGACCTTGATGAATATTTATGCACCAAATGAAAATGATATAAAATTTATACAAGAAACTTTTTTGAACCTGGCCGATGCCCACGATAAAATACTAATAGGTGGAGACTTTAATTTTTGTTTAGACCCAGTTTTAGATAGATCAGTTAGGACAGTTACAAAAACGAAAATAGCAAAATTAACTTTGTCATTGATGAAAGATTTAAATCTAACTGATATATGGAGAAGACTTAACCCAAGAGAAAGAGATTATTCTTTTTACTCATATAGACATAAAACTTATTCGAGGATTGATCTCTTTTTATTATCAACAAACATACAGGACAGAGTGAATTTTTTTGAATATAAAGCAAGAATATTATCAGATCACTCCCCTTTAACAATGTCAATGGTAATGATGGATAAAGAGGAAATGACTTATAGATGGAGATTTAATTCAACATTATTAAATCGAGAAGATTTTTGTGAGTTTATGAGAAGACATATTCAATTTTTTTAAATACAAATTCCAACTCAGTTGATGATAAATTTGTTATATGGGATGCAATGAAAGCATATTTGAGAGGACAGATAATAAGTTATACTTCCAAAATTAAGAAAGAATATATGGCCGAAGTAGAGCAATTGGAGAAAGAAATTACAAAATTAGAAAAATAATCTCAAAGGTATGTAATGGAAGAGAAACGAAGACAACTTATCAATAAGAAGTTACAATATAATACATTACAGACATACCGAACAGAAAAAGCAATTATGAGAACTAAACAGAGGTACTATGAGTTAGGAGAGAGATCACATAAGGTCCTTGCCTGGCAGTTGAAAGCCGAACAGTCTTCGAGAACGATTAACGCCATTAGAATAAATACAAATAAAATTACTTATAAAGCTTTAGAAATTAATGAAACCTTTAAAAAAAAATATTCTGAACTATATCAGTCAGAATCACAAAAAGATACTAATGAGATAGATTTTTTTTTAAGCACAAATAAACCTTCCTAAATTTAGAAGAACAGATGTCAAAGAAGTTTTAATATCACTACAGAGTAATAAATCCCCAGGAGAAGATGGGTTCCCACCAGAATTTTATAAAAAATTAAAAGAATTATTAATTCCTCCTTTTATGGAGGTAATACAGCAGGCGGAAAGAACACATAACCTCCCAGAGTCTTTTACGACAGCGATTTTAACAGTAATACCAAAAAAAGATAGGGACCCTTTAAAACCAACATCATATAGACCTATATCTTTGCTGAATACAGATTATAAAACAGTAGCAAAAATTTTATCTAATAGATTGTCTAAGTATTTACCAAAATTAGTACATATGGATCAAACTGGATTTATTAAAAATAGACATTCTGCAGATAACGTAACTAGGTTACTTAGTATAATGCATTTGGCACAAAAGAGGAATGAAATAAGTGTAGCAGTAGCTTTGGATGCAGAAAAAGCATTTGACAGGTTAGAGTGGGATTTTTTATATAAAGTATTGGAAAAATATGGGTTAGGAACAACTTTTATAAACTGGATTAAAACTCTAAATGTGAATCCCAAAGCTAAAGTAGCGACAAATGGCCAAATTTCAACACCGTTTCAATTAAAAAGGTCAACTAGACAAGGATGCCCATTATCACCTGCTTTATTTGTCCTGGCGATAGAACCGTTAGCTGAACTAATTAGAACTGACCCAGATATTAAGGGTTTTAAAGTCAATCAGGAAGAATTTAAGATTAACTTATTTGCAGATGATGTTTTGATATACTTAACAAAACCATTAGATTCGTTACGCAAACTATCTTTTAGATTAGAAGAATATGGAAAAATATCAGGTTACAAAATAAATTGGGATAAAAGTGAAATTCTACCCCTTACTAAAGGAGATTACACTCAATGTCGATTACTAACCCAATTTAGATGGCCATTAATTGGTATAAAGTATTTAGGTATAAGAATTGATAATGATATGAAGAACTTATATAAATTAAATTATTTATTATTACTAAAAAAAATAAAAGAAGACCTTGATAAATGGATGACATTACCAATAACATTAATAGGAAGAGTTAATGCCGTTAAAATGAATATATTTCCGAAGTTACAATATTTATTCCAAACATTACCAATACAAGTACCACAGAAGTTTTTTCAAGAGTTAAATATGTGCGGAAATTTCTCTGGAAAGGTAAGATGTCAAGAATATCGTTGGAAAAATTGACATGGAAGTTTGATTCAGGAGGATTACAACTTCCGAACTTTAAGAATTATTATAAAGCAAACCAACTGAGATTTATTGCATCTCTTTTTGAAGAAAAAAACCCGGCATGGACAAGAATAGAACTAGACAAAATAGGAGAAAATATACCAGAAGACTTTATATATAAATGGGAACCTAAATTGATACGGGTACTGAAAGAATCTCCATTATTAAAATACTTGATCGGATTATGGAATAAGGTAAATTTTGAGGATGAAACAAAAAAATCTTTATTAGGAAAGACTACTTTGATTCAAAATAGATTGATACCTTTTACAATGGATAATCAGCTTCTATATAGGTGGCATCAAAAAGGGATTAGATATATAGGTGATTGTTTTGAAAAAGGTATATTGATGTCATTTGAACAATTGAAAAATAAATATCATATATCAAATAATTCTCTTTTCTGTTACTTTCAATTAAGAGCTTATTTAAAAGATAAATTGGGTCAAACAATGTTATTGCCGAAATCTAAGGAAATTGAAAACCTAATTCAAAAAGGACAAGTTAAAAAATGTACTTCTATTATATATAATCTAATTCAAAAAAAGGCCCCTAAACAAGGAATTCATATATCAAGGCGAAAATGGGAGACAGATTTGAATATTAATATTGATGGAACAAATTGGTCAAAACTATGCCTTGACAGTATGAAAAATACAATAAATGTTCGGTTTAGACAAGTACAATATAACTTTCTGCATCAATTATATATCACACCACAAAAATTAAAGAGAATAAATTCAAGTTTATCTGACCAATGTTTTCGGTGCAATCAAGAAATTGGTACTTTTTTTCATTCTACTTGGTCCTGTTCAAAAATACAACCTTTTTGGACAAATTTAAGAAGTTTTCTAGAACAGATTATCGGAATACAACTTCCATACAACCCAAGATTTTTGTTATTGGGTGATGTTGAAGGAATAAGACCACAACTTAAAATGAATAAATATCAGAAAGAATTTATAAAAATTGCATTAGCAGTAGCCAAAAAAACTATCGCAGTTACTTGGAAATCAGATTCCTATTTAAGTATGGACCTTTGGAATAACGAAATTTCTAACTGCATCCCACTTGAAAAAATTACTTATAACTTAATTGTTCATATTCTCAATGGTTCTTTTGGGAGAGATGTACATATATATACAGTTTATTCTGTTTGGAATTCCATGGGGCGTGTGCAGGACCCCCAACACCCAGGCAATCTTTAATCTTTTTTTCTTTTTTCTTATTTGGGGTTAGTATAAGGGGGGTGGGGGGAAGGGTGGGAGGGCTTGTTTTCTAAAAAGTTCTGTAAAAATAACAATAAATAAATAAATAAATAAATAAATATATTTTTTTAAAGATCGAAAGGCACAAATCCTTCTCGGAAAATTTGTCAGATCTGACAATAGCCCTAACATTGGACATATTACAGATGTTTAACGATCAATAGAAATGGGCATGCGGTCTGTGTAAATAGTTTGTACACAGGGCAGGGCAGTCAGCTGTTCCTCACTGGCATTTGCCCACGATATTGCCATCCTCAGTGACTCCTACGCGGGAATGGCGGCGAACATGAAAATCTTGCAGGAGTTCTGCAAGAACACAGGTCTACAATGTAACATCAATAAAACGGCCGGCTTCCACTGTAGACCTTTTAGGAAAACGTTTCTATTCAACACCCTAGAAAAGTGGAAGATCAACGGTGAACTACATCGAACCAGGTGAGCTCGAAAAATACTTGGGAGCTCGAATAGACCCATGGGCAGGAGTGACCGAGGACAGCTGGTCGGCAAAACTCAATACGTGGATTACGAGTCTGACAGCGGCAGAACTTAAGCCGACGCAGAAAATCGAAATCCTAAAAACACACATGATTCCGAGGGTATATTACCACCTTATCCTTACGGAAGCATCCCAAAACACTGTAATAAAACTGGACAATATCATCAAGAAAGCAGTGAAGGAGATATTACACCTCCCTGCGGACACTACAGACGGAATACTTGATTCCAAAAACAAGGACGGTGGCCTCGGACTACCAAAGCTTGAAGTGCAAATTCCATCGGCAATCATCCGGAAACTCGAATCTCTAGGAAAATCTGAAGATGCAGTCATCTTGGCCTCATTCCAGTTCAGAGGAAACAACAACGTAGAGCACATAACGAAACGTAAAAATCTAAGAGTGCTAAGAGAAATAAGAGAATTTCTCGAGCCTGCCCAATCAAGTAACAACGAGGAGGCGGGTCTCTATACCATACGGGAAGAGGAGGAGAGTATACCCGGTACCCCACTGAACATAAGGCTGCGAAACATAACGGGGATTGATGGAAAAGCCAAGCCTGTGAATGAATATGCGGGATGGCGACAATGGGAATTCGAGAAATGGACTAAGCTTTTGGCCCAGGGCCCCGGCATTCATTATTATAAGAACGACAAGACATCAAATACATGGCTTAACGGATTCCATAAAATGAAACAATCACAATTCATTAAAAGACTACAGCTCAGGTGCAATCTATACCCGACTAGATGTACCCTTTCATACGGCCGCCCCAACATGGCCAAACTGTGCAGAAGATGTGCACTGGCGAACAAAACATCGGCACACATCTCCGGACAACGTCCCGCGGTCAAGAACGCACGCATTAAACACCACAACAAGATCGTGGATAAACTTAAAACACGTGTTGGAAAGTACGCATGGTGTGTCCACATCGAACCAAGGTTTAGAACGGAGGACGGAAAACTGTGGAAGCCCGATTTGATATTTGTCAAAGGGCAGGAAGTGGCGGTGGTCAATGTGACAGTGAGATACGAGAGCAATGACATGGAACTGGAGCGTGCTTGGATGGAAAAGACCAAGAAGTATGAGCATCTGAGGGGACAGATTGCTGTAATGATCAAGGGGACAGCGGTCCAATTCTTTGGATTCGTAATGGGTGCTCGTGGGAAATGGCATGAGTTGAACGACACCCTAATGCAATACCTCAAGATCGAAAGGAACAAATCCTTCTCGAAAAATTTGTCAGATCTGACAATAGCCCTAACATTGGACATATTACAGATCTTTAACGATCAATAGAAATGGGCATGCGGTCTGTGTAAATAGTTTGTACACCACGTTTATTTGATGTTGATATTTGTAATTGCATGATTTATTGTACATAAAATAAAATATTAGCCTGACGACTTGACAGACCAGCTCTGGGGTAGGGAGGGGGGGAGAGAGGGGGGAAGAGAGAGAGGGGAAGAGTGTGAGATGGACACTAAGTGCAATGAATGCGAAGAGTGCAGCTGGGCTGGACGGAATGAAGGTCGAGCACCTTGAAAACATCATGGGTCAGGATGAGACACTAATACCTCGACTCTTCCCTTTATGGCAAAAATTGGCATTCATACCGACGGCCTTGAAAAAGAGTCGAACAGTGCTAATTCCGAAAACTGAGGATACAGAACTCCTCAGAGACATCGATAACTGGAGGCCTATCACGATCGGGCCGATGTTGCTCCGGCTCTTTACGAAAATCATTGCGAAAAGACTGTCTGAGGCAGTGAAGCTTAATCCTAGGCAGAAAGGATTTATAGCAGCCACCCCTGGATGCAACGAGAACATTGCAATCCTACAGAACATTATGAAGGGGGCAAAGAGCAACAGAAAGGAATTGGCGGTGGTCTTTGTAGACCTCGCAAAGGCATTTGACTCCATTGGCCACAAAATGCTCACCGCTGGACTTAAGAGGATGGGTGTACCGAATAGGTTTGTTCACCTAGTGGAGAGCCTCTATACGGACAACACAACGGTGATAGAAGGTGACAAGACCGTTACAGAGCCCATACTCATCAACATGGGAGTCAAGCAAGGCGACCCACTATCACCACTATTATTCAACATTGTCATGGACCCCCTGTTGTGTACGCTGGAATAGGCACGGATGGGTGTCGTGATGAAACATAAGAACAGGGCAGTCAGCTGTTCCTCACTGGCATTTGCCCACGATATTGCCATCCTCAGTGACTCCTACACGGGAATGGCGGCGAACATGAAAATCTTGCAGGAGTTCTGCAAGAACACAGGTCTACAATGTAACATCAATAAAACGGCCGGCTTCCACTGTAGACCCTTTAGGAAAACGTTTCTATTCAACACCCTAGAAAAGTGGAAGATCAACGGTGAACTACATCGAACCGGGTGAGCTCGAAAAATACTTGGGAGCTCGAATAGACCCATGGGCAGGAGTGACCGAGGACAGCTGGTCGGCAAAACTCAATCCGGTGGCGCCATGTTGGACTAGACAATCTAAAAAGTTAGCTCTCAAAGAAACCAATTAAAACTAGCTCTTTTAAACATTAGTAACAACAGGAAGCGGGCCAATCGCAAGTTATATCGACAACGAAAGTTAACGATAAATAAAAATATGGAGACAAGGTTAAACAAAAAGGATAATGCGGATACTAAAGCTACGGACTCGGCAAAGAGAGCCACGCCAGATAAGGGAACCAGCTGTGGGGAACAAGACTCCGTAATATTGGCGGAGCTACGCAAGTTAAGACAAGAGCACACAGAAGCGGTAAATGACAACAAAAAAGCTCTGGTGAGACTAGAAACTAATTTAAAGGAGCTTTTGGAGAGAACCGCTTCACTGGAGCGACGAACAGTGAACATAGAAGAAAGGTTGGGGGAGACGGAAGACAGGGCAGCGCGGCTGGAAAGATCAGTCGCCTTTCTTCTTCAAAGAGAGGCGGCGTTAGCCGCAAAATGTGACGACTTGGAAGCAAGAGCGAGACGTAATAACATACGGATACATGGGATCCCGGAGGGCGCTGAGAAAGGCGACACCATAGGATTTGTGACTGATTTCATCCGAACAACATTACAAATCTCGGCGGCCGTCGATATCCGCATCGAAAGAGCGCACCGCTCGCTGACTACCAAACCGAAAGAGAGTGCGGCTCCCCCGCGAGCCATCATCGCCCGCTTCATTGACCACCAGGTGAAAGACCGCATCATACAACAAGCATGGAAACAAAAAATAACATATGAGGAACGGACCATTTACTTCAACCATGACTACACTACCGAGATACAGAAGAAGAGGAAACAAGTGCGGGATGTAATAAAAAAGTTGAAGGAGAAAAACATAAAGGCACAGTCCCCATATCCTGCAAGACTGAAGGTGTTTCTGGGAACAGAGACGAAGACATTCAATACACTGATGGAGGCTGCCCCCATGCTGAAGGACATGGGGATCCATGTGGAGGAGGACGAGTGGGAGAAACTACAGAGAGTGAGGATGGAGGGCAGCTGGACTACGGGGACAGGACAGAAGGGAAAGAGGAGACAGCCACCCATCACAGAGGCGGACATACAAGCCCTCGGTCTGTGAACTCTGAGGTTCACAGTGGTAAGGACTAAAAAAAAAAAAAAAAACAGCCTGGAACTAAGGGTAAAAAAATAATGACAATCCTGAAGTATATATAATGCGGACAATCTGAATTTATGTTTAATGTTCAAAGAATTGAAAAGGAGCTAGTTATGGGATTTAAGTAACACTTATACTGAATAATGTCAAAATTGGTTGAAGGAGCAAAGCTGGATCTCAATTTGAGCAAGGAGCAACTTAATTCTGAGAAGTTGCAGGTGCACATTGTGCTATTTCCCCAGAGAGATTGCCACACTCTCTGATGACGGGACTTTTGGGAGTCACATGTTATTTTTGTATAGTAGTTCAGAGGGAGATGTGTATTGTTTGTTTGTTTTTTCGCTGTGTATCGTTTTGCACAGTTGTTTTGATTTATAGGAGGAACCGAGTTTATGGCCTACATCTTAAAATGTCATGAATAAGTTGAACCTTGTTTCTTATAATGTGCACGGTCTAAATCACCCTATTAAGAGAAAGAAAATATTGAGTCAGTTGAAGAAACTACAATGTGCCATTGCACTAATCCAAGAAACTCACTTGAGTGAAAATGAACATAAAAAACTGAAAAGGGAATGGGTAAACCAAGTATTCCATGCTTCATATGGCAAGAAAAGGGGGGTGGCCATACTAATTAATAAATCCCTACCATTTTCTGTAGAGAAAGTGATTAAAGGTGATATGGGAAGATATATCATGGTGGTTGGCACAATAGGAGATATGAGTATTTCAATATTAAACATCTATGCCCCAAATGAAGAAAATGAAACATTCTTTAAAAACATAGCCAATATACTTACCAGTAACGGACGAGGGATGATAATTTTGGGAGGGGATTTTAATACCATACAGAATGGTAACTTAGACAGGTTGCCATCTGAGAGGGGACCAAAAACAAAAAAATCCAGAGTCCTAAATAATGTTATAAAAGAATTAGGTCTGGTTGATCCATGGAGACATAATAATCCTAAAGGAAGAGATTTTACCTTTTATTCTAACCCACATGGGAGTTATTCGAGAATAGACTTTTTTTGTGTGTCAAAACAACAGATACATACAGTCAGGGACTGCAGTATAGAATCCATAACTATAAGTGACCACGCCCCTGTCATACTATCCATTGAGCTGGGCAGGGAATCCTTCTTTAAGTACTGGAGACTTAATGTGTCAATCCTATCAGATGAAAAGGTTGTCAAAGAACTAAAACTAAACTTAAAGGAATATTTTCAAATAAATGACAATGGCGAGGTCTCACCATCGACATTATGGGAGGGAGGAAAAGCAGTCATGAGAGGGAAAATAATAGAGATAACTTCCAGATTGAAAAAAACCCGAATGGAAAGGCAAGGAAAGCTAGAAAGTAAAATCAGAGAGTTGGAGTTAGAACATAAAAGAACAAGAAACAACTCTATTCTCGTCGAATTAAAAAAAATGAGACAAGAGTTAGACGAACTTTTAACATATAAAGCAGAAGGAGCTCTTCGTTTTATAAATCAAAGATATTATGAGATGGGTAACAGAGCAAGCCGGTTACTGGCATTCCAACTGCGAAAAGCTCAAACAAATAGAATAGTTACAAAAATAAGACATCCCACTTCCAATTTTATTATGGCTAAGCCAAAAGAGATAGCAAAGGCCTTTGCAGAATATTATAAAAACTTATACAGTGACTCAGAATCTAATCTCACTGAGACCAAAACACAAGAATTTTTCAAAAAACTACATTTACCAGCATTAAAGGTAGAAGAAGCATCTGAAATGATAAAACCAATTTCGTCACAAGAAATAGCCGATACTATAAAAACCCTTAAAAGTAACAAATCCCCAGGTACAGATGGCTTCTCAGGGGAGTATTATAAATGTTTTGCAGAAGACATAACACCAGAATTATGTAAAGTTTTTAATTATGCGCTATCAACAGGAAACCGCCCAGATACTTGGTCAGAAGCCATAATTTCCGTATTACATAAGGAGGGCAAAGATCTGACTTCATGTGAGGGATATAGACCGGTCAGCTTGCTCTGTAATGATTTAAAAATATTAACAAGCATACTAGCACAGAGAATGCAACAACATATAACTAAATTAATCAAGCCAGATCAAACGGGGTTTATCCCGGGGAGACAGGGGGCTAACAATATCAGGAGAACACTAAATCTTATATCATGTGCTAAAAATAATCCCAGACCTACCATGCTGCTTAGCCTAGATGCACAAAAAGCGTTTGACCGTGTGAAATGGAACTTTTTATATCAAACATTGAAGGTTTTTGGGTTTCACTCAACGTTTATAGACTGGGTAAGAATTGTTTATAAAAATCCCAAATCACGGATCAGAATTAATGGCTGCTGCTCAGACTTCTTCTACCTCAAAAGAGGAGTCAGGCAAGGAGATTGCCTGAGCCCGCTACTGTTTGCTGCAAGTATTGAACCGTTAGCAGAGTCAATAAGACAAAATAAAAACATTAAAGGAATAAAAGATGAAGGGGGCATAGAACACAAGACGTCATTATTTGCGGACGATTTATTAACATACATAGTGGAGCCCTCCACGTCTATACCAGCTCTACTAGATAACCTAAAAGAATATGGTGAAATATCAGGATATTTGACAAATGAAGCCAAATCAATAGCAATGATGCTCTCAGGAGATTGTCCAGTGGAACTTAAAGAAAAAGTCCATTTTAAATGGACCAAAAAAGGGTTTAGATACCTTGGTATAATTATCACTTCGAATACAGCACAGCTATTTGAAGCTAATTATGGGAAACTGATATCTGAGATAAAGGATGATTTGGCTGGATGGGAGATTTTACCGTTGACTCTGGTGGGAAGAGTAGAAACAGTCAGAATGAATATATTGCCAAGACTGTTGTTTTTGTTCCAATCGTTGCCTATTATGATCTCGGGAGCTTTTCTAAAAAAACTGGATAAAATTATATCGAAATTCTTATGGCAAAGTAAAAAAGCAAGAATTAAATACAAGACGCTTCTTAGCAAAAAAGAAAAGGGAGGGTTTAACTTGCCTAATTTAAGAAATTATTATTGGGCAACGCAACTCAGAGCCTTAATCATGTGGACCACTAAAGAGAAAGATTCAATGTGGGTGGAGATGGAGCAAAACGCTTGTAAAAATTTGCCTTTAGAATCACTCCCATTTTTAAACGAGAAGGCCCTGAAGAGGCTCAGGATGGGCAACGAGTGGATTAGGGTAACAATGAAAATCTGGTCAGCAGTAAGAAAGAAGCTGAAGCTGTCAAATTCGGTAAGCAGGGCTACTAGAATAGCAAAAAACCCAGACTTTGTACCATCTACCATGGACTCAGGATTTGACAGATGGGCTGACAAAGGGCTAATATACATAGATCAAATGTTTCAGGGACAAACAATGAAAATATTCACACAACTTCAAAAAGAATTCAATTTACCTGCTCATGACTTTTACAAATTCTTACAGCTAAGAGATTACCTACAGAAACATCAGGAATGGGAGAACATCTGCAAGACTCCATCTAAATTAGAGGAAGTGTTGTGGGGGTTCTCGGAAGACAAGTCAAAAAAAGGGATTATATCAAAAATTTATGAAGCACTACAACATGAATCCAAAGAGAACAACTTACATATCAAAGAAAAATGGGAACTGGAAGCGAATATCATAATATCAGAAGAAGGGTGGGAGGAATCATTTAAAGAGGGACATAAACTAACTAAGAGCCCAACATGGAGGGAATTTGACTGGAAAGTTAAAATGCGTTACTTTTATACTCCATTCATTACATCGAAATATAGTAATACAACTGATTTATGTTGGAGGGAGTGTGGAGAAGTTGGGGACTCCACTCATATATTCTGGGATTGCCCAAAAATACAGGATTTCTGGAAGAATATTCAAAAGGAAATTAAACAGATTATGGGCATTAACTTCCCTCTGGAACCAGCACTTTACATTTTGGGTATAATTCCTGACAGTATGACAGATAAGAGTTCGAAACATTTACTGACAATCCTGCTGCTGATAGCAAAGAAGACGATAACAACTTCGTGGTTGAAACCACAGCCTCCAAGCATAATGCAATGGAGAGATAGGGTAAAAAATGTGTATATAATGGAAAAAATCACAGCAAGGTTACAGTTGACAACAGACATGTTTGATAAAAGATGGTCATTATTAATACAGGCAATGCCGGGACTCGAGTCTCTTCCGTTTTTGGGAACTTAAAGTAAGGGTATTTACATTCAATATGCATCTCCTATGTTTGTTTAGTTTGTGTTTGTATGTATGTAAAAAAAAAAATAATAAAAATAAAGTAAAAAAAAATTTTAAAAAAAATCTAAGAGTGCTAAGAGAAATAAGAGAATTTCTCGAGCCTGCCCAATCAAGTAACAACGAGGAGGCGGGTCTCTATACCATACGGGAAGAGGAGGAGAGTATACCCGGTACCCCACTGAACATAAGGCTGCGAAACATAACGGGGATTGATGGAAAAGCCAAGCCTGTGAATGAATATGCGGGATGGCGACAATGGGAATTCGAGAAATGGACTAAGCTTTTGGCCCAGGGCCCCGGCATTCATTATTATAAGAACGACAAGACATCAAATACATGGCTTAACGGATTCCATAAAATGAAACAATCACAATTCATTAAAAGACTACAGCTCAGGTGCAATCTATACCCGACTAGATGTACCCTTTCATACGGCCGCCCCAACATGGCCAAACTGTGCAGAAGATGTGCACTGGCGAACAAAACATCGGCACACATCTCCGGACAACGTCCCGCGGTCAAGAACGCACGCATTAAACACCACAACAAGATCGTGGATAAACTTAAAACACGTGTTGGAAAGTACGCATGGTGTGTCCACATCGAACCAAGGTTTAGAACGGAGGACGGAAAACTGTGGAAGCCCGATTTGATATTTGTCAAAGGGCAGGAAGTGGCGGTGGTCAATGTGACAGTGAGATACGAGAGCAATGACATGGAACTGGAGCGTGCTTGGATGGAAAAGACCAAGAAGTATGAGCATCTGAGGGGACAGATTGCTGAAATGACCAAGGGGACAGCGGTCCAATTCTTTGGATTCGTAATGGGTGCTCGTGGGAAATGGCATGAGTTGAACGACACCCTAATGCAATACCTCAAGATCGAAAGGAACAAATCCTTCTCGAAAAATTTGTCAGATCTGACAATAGCCCTAACATTGGACATATTACAGATCTTTAACGATCAATAGAAATGGGCATGCGGTCTGTGTAAATAGTTTGTACACCACGTTTATTTGATGTTGATATTTGTAATTGCATGATTTATTGTACATAAAATAAAATATTAGCCTGACGACTTGACAGACCAGCTCTGGGGGAGGGAGGGGGGGAGAGAGGGGGGAAGAGAGAGAGGGGAAGAGTGTGAGATGGACACTAAGTGCAATGAATGCGAAGAGTGCAGCTGGGCTGGACGGAATGAAGGTCGAGCACCTTGAAAACATCATGGGTCAGGATGAGACACTAATACCTCGACTCTTCCCTTTATGGCAAAAATTGGCATTCATACCGACGGCCTTGAAAAAGAGTCGAACAGTGCTAATTCCGAAAACTGAGGATACAGAACTCCTCAGAGACATCGATAACTGGAGGCCTATCACGATCGGGCCGATGTTGCTCCGGCTCTTTACGAAAATCATTGCGAAAAGACTGTCTGAGGCAGTGAAGCTTAATCCTAGGCAGAAAGGATTTATAGCAGCCACCCCTGGATGCAATGAGAACGTTGCAATCCTACAGAACATTATGAAGGGGGCAAAGAGCAACAGAAAGGAATTGGCGGTAGTCTTTGTAGACCTCGCAAAGGCATTTGACTCCATTGGCCACAAAATGCTCACCGCTGGACTTAAGAGGATGGGTGTACCGAATAGGTTTGTTCACCTAGTGGAGAGCCTCTATACGGACAACACAACGGTGATAGAAGGTGACAAGACCGTTACAGAGCCCATACTCATCAACATGGGAGTCAAGCAAGGCGACCCACTATCACCACTATTATTCAACATTGTCATGGACCCCCTGTTGTGTACGCTGGAACAGGCACGGATGGGTGTCGTGATGAAACAT